>NC_056739.1:561331291-561488616 GCF_019279795.1 Protopterus annectens | reverse complement strand
AAAAAATTTTTTTGAAAATCTAGAAGATTAAAGATCTTTGCTTGGAATTGTTTACATAGTTATTTTTATACCCCAAGAAGACTCCATAGAATTTTTTTTCTCAGGTAGAATGCAAATGTTGGAGGTTTGATGGGGAAATTATGGTGGTTACCAAAAAAGAAATTACTAGAAAATGGAAATCAAAGTCTAAACTACCTTTACTAGAAGTAGTGAATACAGTAACAGAAATAAAACAAATAGAACTGGGATCTTTAGAAAAGGGTAGGAGAAAATTATATATATAAAAAAATGGGAATTGTGGGAACAATACATCCAGAGGAGGAACAAGGTTTAAAAGAAGGAGAATTTATATGAGCTATGTAATGTTTGACTGACAAAGACTGGATAGATTATAAGTGATATATAGTCAATATGGTTTGTTTTCATTTATCTTCTTCTTCTTCTTTCGGCTTTTTCCTGGTTAGGGGTCACCACTACAGATCATCTGTCCGCTCATGATTGGCAGTGGAGTTTTACAGTGTCAAGTTGCCAGCCCGGTGCCCAACCTTCCACAGAAGGTACACACATGCATGCACTCATGCCTAGGGCCAATTTAGAGTGTCCAGTCCACCTACAGCATGTCTTTGGGATGTGGGAGGAAACCGGAGCACCCAGAGGAAACCCACGTGGCCATAAATGTATAATTGCTATGTCATACATGATAATTTAATAAAGATGTTTCTTGTTTAAAATAAAAGATAATATGATGTCCACTGCCAGGAATAAAGCATGACAGAATGAGATTTATGGGGTCATACTGCATTAAAACTATTACTATTCATTCACAGATGTGGCACCATAAGATATATCAGTGATAGGCTGTGGTGCACTACAGCAGGCTGATGATGACAGCAGGGTTGCTGTCAATGGTAATGCCTTAACTATCATACTCATGATAGCCTAAAGACAGTGGCACACAGTAACAAAGGGTTCTGGTAGGGCCACCTCTCCCCCAGATATGTTGATACTCCCACAATCACTGAGGCAGACTCGCACACAGTGCACCACGGGCAAATGGCATTACCAGAAGAGACTGAATCCCCTCCTAGTTCAGTACTTTCTGGTGAATATGTTGAACTTCTTGAGGAAGACATGACAATGTCAGAGGTTCAGATACCCACTGCACAGCCAGGTGAAAGCATGAATCACAGTTGGCTCCACAGACATGCAAGGCCTTGTCCACACAGCAACAAATGTGTCACAAACATGTTCAGGCACAGGTTATGGCTGCGTAGATGTGGTTAGAGTGCTGCAGGGCATATGTGAGGAAATTCACCAGTATACAGGAATGGTCAGGGAATGGTCAGTTCCAGGCATAATGGCAACATGAACCTCATGTAGAGCATAGCTGCTCACATGGCATCCATTTCAACTTCTATACATGCACTAGTGAGGACTTACCAGCACACACTGGTGGCAGCGGTGGACCAGCATGTGGGGTAGTCTGCATGAGTGGAAACATGTGGGCCAAGCAAGTGCTGCATCTGTCTGTCTAATGTCCTTTGTGAAGATGATGATGGTTGTGATCATATTAAGTTTGCATTTTTGCATGGGCTGTTGAAGAATGTTTGATGCACACTGTGAATCTGCCATGCAGTAAAAACCACAGCCTACAATAAATGCTGCATGCATCAAGTTTCACCCTCTTGATCAAACCATGCCAGCCGTGTATAAATCCTAATATATCTACACCCATTTGTGGGTTACTAATTAAGAAAAAAATGCATACAGGCTTTGTATACACATATGAACACTGTATCCATTTTATAACTTTTCAGACACTAAGTATTGTGAAATGTAGTAAAAAAATAGGATTACTAAAGGATGAAGAAAAAGATGTAGTAAATCTTAATTACTTTTTGATTAATCTTTATGCCTCTCAAGGGAATGCAGAGTAAAAGAGGTTTGGTCACCTCTGCCATGTTTATGGAGAGGCGATTGCCAGACAAGTAGTGAGTTCTAATGTAACTCTCTTTAGAATTACGATTGCTTCTTTTAAAATGGAGGAATTCTAGAATGGCATGCCTCATAGGTTCATAGGTAGGTACAAGGCTATCGGCCCAAGGGCCTAAGTAAGCCTAGCCAACAAGGTTCCCTTGATTACGCCACCCAAGAAAGTTACTTTCCTGTGCCCCTGTTGACCAGAGCCACAGAAGTGATCCTGGACTGTATTTCCTATTTCCCATCCACTCATTAAGATTTTTCTTGAAGAGTGCTAATGAGGAACTTTGCTTAACATAGATGGGTAGCTTGTTCCAGATTACGGGAAGTGTCTGGGACAGGTATCTATCCCTCCAGCATGTCCTGTTTATTGTGGTGACAAAGTTTAGGTCCCTAGAGTGTGTAGCTCAAAGGGACTGGGATTTCTTTAGGTGTAGCATGTCCAACAGCTCTGGGTTTGATATAGCTTTACATGTTAGGCAGAGATCACGGAGTAGGCGATATGCTGTGGAGTACAGCTGGAGTTTTTTGAGATGGTCAGTGTAGGGCATCTGTTTGAGGCCAGTAATCCTCTTTGTGAGGTACTTCTGTGGCCTTTCCAGCTGTTGCAGATGTCTTGTGAGGTACATTCCAAAAGGGGCGTTGTACTCTATAATGGGTCTAATGAGTGTTGAGTAGAGGGAAACAATGACCTCTTTCCTTCTGGATGAAAACCCTTTTGTGATGAGGTGTGCCACGTAGAAGGATTTCCTGACTACTGTGGTGATGTGATGATCAAAGGAGAGACTACTGTCCACCTGGGTCCCAAAGTCTCTTATCACACATTCGGCATTAAGTAGACTGCTGCCTATATGGTAGTTAATGGGTACAGAGTTTTTACCAAAGGTGATGACAATGCACTTTTTGGCATTGAGCTTGAGGCCATGGCTCTGACACCAGGCATCTGTCTCAGTGAAGCCCTTCTGTAGGATGTCCACATCATTTGGGGACTCGACTATGGCTCAGTCATCTGCGAACTTCATTAGCCAGAGGCCTTCTGTGTTAGCCTGTACTTCAGAGAAGTAGATACCAAACAGGATAGGTCCCAGGATTGAACCCTGTGGTATTCCACTTGCCACTGGTTTGAAGTCAGATTTGGAGTCTGCAGAGTTTACAGTGTGGGTTCTGTCAGTGAGCCAGTTGGCAACCCATCTTGTGACGTAGGGATTTATCCCAAGTTTAGTGAGTTTAGCTATAATTCCAGAATGGGGGATGGTGTCAAAAGCTTTGGCGAGGTCAAGATAGGCTGTGTGAACCACCTTACCCTCATCTACGGCTTTGGTGACTGCCTCAAAGAAGTCGATCAGGTTCAGGAGGCATGATCTGCCTTTCACAAACCCGAAATGGGTGGGGGCCAGAGTTTGGAGGTTACCAATGTCTTTGTTTATGAGTTCCATTATGATACATTCCATGGCCTTACAGACCAGGCTCGTCAGGCTAACAGGGCAATAGTTCCTGGGATCAGTGGTGACTCCCCCTTTGTGGAGTGGGATAACTGTTGCTGTGCGCCATTCAGTGGGCACAAAGCCTGACATGAGGCTATGATTGAACATGGTGCTTAGATGGGGAGCCAGTTCGTTCTGAAGTTGATGTAAAACGCAGCCTGGGATGGTGTCCGGTCCTATGGATTCTGTGATTTTAGCTTTAGAGAGTGCAGCTTTTACCTGCATAGTTGAGATTACAGGGACTCTGCATTCTTCCTGTATAGATATGGGCCCTTTAGGGGGTGGGGGTGGTTAAAGTTAGCACTGAACCGATCTGCCACCAGGATGTTGGCAATATCAGTTGGTTCTGTAATTTTCATGCAGTTGTGCTGTAACTCAGAGCAGATATGGGTGTTGCCATTGAGATTCTTGACATACCTATAGAATTCTTTGTGGTTGTCCTTAGAATCAGTGGTGATTTTGTTTTCATAGCTAGCTTTGGAGGATCTTATAAGGGATATCAACTTCTTATGGAGGCTGACCAGGGAGCACCTCCATTCATGAGATTTTACTCTCTTTTGTAACAGTTTCTTCCTTCTGTTGTAGAGTTTGTTTATGGCAGGAGACCACCAGATTGGCTTCCTTTTTTTGGAGGATAGTGTCTTGGTTCTGTTTGGCATAGCACGATCCATGCACTCGTGTAAGTGCTTACAGAGTGCATTTGTGTGGGATTCAGCAGTCATAACTGTATTGTCCATCTGTATGGGTGTCATGAAGTTCGCCACTTCTGTCTTAAGAAGCATGAAGTTGGCGTTGGAGAAATTTTTTACTGTGGTTTCCTTAATGGTGGGGGGGGGGGGTGGCAGGATGTGGCTATCTAAGGTTGTTAGCTTATGGTCGGATCTGACCAACGAGGAGTTGACTTCAGGTGTGGAACACCGGTCACTCATGTTGGTAATGACTAGGTCTAGAATATTGTTGTCCCTGGTGGGGGTGTGGATAAGTTGATCCAGGGCATTGGAATTTATGAATTCCAGAAAGTGTTGAGCGAAGGAGTTGTACATGAGTAGCTTTCCCAGTTAATGGTGGTGTAGTTGAAATCACCCAATATTAGGACATTTGGTTGAACCCTAATATATTCCAGTATACCAAGAAAAGAGGAGTGGGAATCCTGGGGCATGGTGGAGGATCTGTAGCAAGCTAAAATCTGGATTGCAGTTTTGCCCACGGTTAGTTGCACTTGGTTAACCTTGGATGCATTATGTTGAGCAACTAGCCTGGAGGTGTGGATATCCTTAATGAATATGGACACACTTCCACCTTCGGTGTTCCGGTCCAGGTTAGATGGCCGAAAAGTGTGGTATGAGTTATAGCCTGGTAATGCAGGGGTGCTCTCTGGAGCTTTGAACCAGATCTCAGTCACTGCACAGATATCGATGTTCTCCATTTAAGGAGTGCCTCGAGGGAGTGCATTTTGAGATTTAGACTTCTAGTGTTGAGTAGCATTACCCTCAGTTTTTGCTTGCATGTTCCTGTTACGGTGGTGAATTTGTAATTTGAACCTTGCCTAAAAAAGGCACTATAGGGGCTACAAGAGCCTTAGCCAGTATGCGGAATCGCAGGGGTGACAGGTGTAGGCCATCTCTGGCAAAGCATCATGGTCTGTCGAATATGTCGTCCCATGCAGACAGATACTGGATCCACTTAGAATGACACCAGAAGCTTAGCCAATTGTTAAAGTCAATAATTTTGTCCTTTGCGGTATCATTCTGGGTGATGGCAGGATGCTACTCAGGGCTAGGGTCATACCTGCCTGGGCTACAAGATCATAGAGCTCTTCCATGTCTCTTTTCATGTAGTCCAGGGAGGTACGTCCCAGGTCATTCACACCAACATGGACAATGACAGAGTAATATTTGTACTTGTTGTGGAGTGATCTGAGTGTGTGGGTTATGTGGCAGATCCTGGCACCTGACAGGCAGCTGACAGTAACCTTCTCCTTGTTTAGCCTGGTGAGTGGGACATCAGTGTGTCTGACTATAGAGTCAGCTATGACTAATGTGTTGGGTACGTTGTTTTGACTTATGGGCTGTGGTTGAGTGGTACACTGAGTCTGTGGGCTATGTGTCATTTGGGTTGTGTTGGGGGATGGAGGTTGCTTGCATTTCTGGGGGATGGAGGTTGCTTGCGTTTCTGCTTTGGAGGTCTGTGTTGCTTGAGCAGATTATTATTGAGAGCCTCCCCAAATGTTTTTGTGTTTCTATGTGTGGATTTTGGTGGTATAGGTTTGGTGGGACTATGTGATGAGTGTGGTGTGGTGCAAGTGTTTACCTTCTCCTCTTGACTGTCAAGTTCAGTCTTGGTTGGAGAGAGCTTTACCTCCAGTTTTGCTAGATAAGAGCATCTCTCACAGGTTGTAGTATTGGGTGGTAGGAGGAGAGTGTTGTCTGTGTACATGAGGCAACTGCTACATTGCCCCAAGATGCCCAGATTCATCAGATAGACAGGAGAGAACACTAGGAGCTGACCCTTGGACATGCCTGAATATAAAACTATTTTCCTCTAGACAAGTGAGGAAAGTGAGTACAAGAGTTGTTTTTCTCTAAGCAAGTGAGGAAATAAGTACAAAAACTGTTTTCCTCTAGGTGATGAGGAAGGTTGAGTGCTGTAATAATTTGTAGCTTATTTAGTGCTTACAACAAGTTCTGAACAAGTGCTGAGCACGAATAAGCAAATTCAAGAGCTAAAACTAAGAATCTGTATCTGAACTAGACTAGTTACAGAAAAGAAACAAATGCAAATGTGGGCTTTAAAATTAGAAAGTTGAGAGAGATGGAAAAACTGCCCAAGCGCCCAATAACTACAATTTCTGGGCCAGAACCACTCCTTATGTGGTAGATAGGTTATCTAGTGCTTACCACTCCCACTGATAAGCTAGAAGGCTTCCCTCCAACACAGAAAGGCTTGGGGGGGGGCTCAGGAGCTTACAAACAGTCCTGGATACAGAAAATCTGTATCTGGACTAGACTAGTTACAGGAAAGGCAGGAAACAAGAATATTTTTTGTTACAGTTAAGCAGAACACAGGGAGATTCTAGCAAAGTTGTTTTTTTTTTTTTTTTCAAAGGGAAGGGAGAATAGTCTGGGAGGAGTGTCCCATATCAAATTTACAGCAGGGGCGGGCAAATGCAAAGCCACCAAGTATAACAGCAAGACATCAACACAGTGGGAGGGTGGGGAACAATATTACAGCTACTAGCCTACACTCTTTTAGACAGTAAACACTGCAGAAATGTTTATAACAGCAGAAGAACAGCAGTGAGCCACAAAATGAAAGTTTTTAAACAGATAAAGGAGCAAGGAAACTCTACAGAATGATTTTAACTGCAAACAAATCAGTTACATGATTTCACATGCAAGTTAAAGGCAGTACTATCATGGAAGGATTAATTAGTTTTACCTTTTTTCTTGTAATGTTTTCTGTATAATTGCAGTTGATTGGCCAAAAATAGATTTGCTGTAATAAAGACATTTGGTATCTGACCTAACCTACATGTGCCTTTTAGTAACTATAGCTGTCATTGTAGTTCAACAGCATTAAATGAGTCATAAAGGCATTGTCATGTACAGACACCTATTTTATGTACAGTTTTTGTCAGATGACGTAATTACTCACTCTTTAGAATCTGTTAATTTCTGAAAAGTGTCATGGACTTGACTGAAAACTGTACTGTGGTAAGTTATATTGTGCTAAGTAACTCACAACTCTTATTTCAAGTTTAGGCAAGTTATAAACCGTTTTACCAAGCCTTCACTGCAACCTCCTTTTTCAGAAATGAAAGCTAGGATATACATGCAAGTTAAAGGCAGTTTTAAATTACAGGGTCAGCTTTAAATTAAAATATGTCAGACCTCCTTTGCATGTGTGCAGACTCTTATGCATCTGGAAGTTGTCAAAAGCAGTAACAAGGGTGGACTCTTGCACCTAGACTCAGCATTTCTAAGTAACGTTCTGTTGCTGAGGAAAAAACAGCAATAAGCCATTTCCATTTAAATAACTGATTATAATATTCACAGTTTCAGAAAAAAATTATGTATTTTTAGTGAACAACTGGGTACCTAAGCTGAAATATTTAAAACCACCCTTTAAATACTTGTGATGTGCAAAAAGTCATCCAGTGACAAAATACTTCAAATAAATTATTTAAATAACCACTGTGATGCCATGAAAATTTAAAAATACACTACAAAGCAGACTACCCTCCAGGACTAAATGAAACTACTAATATCAATTGTTTTCTTCAGTTACAAAGGCTGTGATATAGAGAGCTCAGCTGTTCACAAAATGGGCTTTATTTGATGAAACACTGTGCAGTATTTTGCTATTGTTGACTATTATATATATATATATATATATATATATATATATATATATATATATATATATATATACACATTTTTAAGTTTTTATACATATGCAATGTTAAACAAATTTTGTAGTGCATTTTTAATTTTCATGACATCACAGTGTTATTTAAATAATGTATTTGAAGTATTTTGTCACTGGATGATTTTTTTTGCACATGACAAGTATTTAACGGGTGGTTTTAAGTGTTTGTATTTATTCTGATGAAGTTTGTGGTGTTTTATTAAACGAACGAAAGCTTATAAGTTTTGTGGTCCTGTTCCTTACTGTTCATTGGTTTGCTGCTTTTTCATTTTTACTTTGTTCTTTGGTGTTGTTTAGCAGTTTCTAAGCTGAAATGTTCTCATGGTTAGATATTGCATATATTGAGAGGGAGTATAGCTGAACTGAATAACAATAATCCTCACACGCAGAAGACAGGCACAAGATAAAGGATCTTTATCTTTCATCTTTATTCCATGAACCTTCAAAAGCACTGATGAAAAATCGCTTTCAGTATAACCATAAGATGATGCTCTCTGTATGTGACCAATGTAGGTCCTTGGAAGTAGTCTGCAGCTGACAAACGAATCTCATTCCCTAATAACAACAAAGGTGTACAATAAATGGGGAAACTAGAAAATGGCCTTGGTTTGAAGGCTGCATGGCTAGGTGTTGTATTTAAAGGCTTCTTCACTCCAGGGCCATCTGCATCCCACTGATCATTCACCTCGAGTATTATTCTGAGCTTGTCCTTGTCAGGTGCTGATGAAGTATCAGTGAAATGGCCCGTTTATTAAATAACCCTTTGGCACTAATGTTAGTGCAAAATTTAACAAGCAGTTTGCTACAGTTATATCACAGCACACTGAGTGCTTCAGCTGTGACCTCAGCTGCAGTATCACAATACTCATTTATGAAGCTTAGACATCATAATGGCTTCACAAACTATGCTAGTTCTGCACTACTGCACCACTAGCACTTGGCAATCATACCCCCTTCCCGACAGCTTACACCGAAGGCAGCAGTCTCCTTTGCCCAGCAGTTACAGCTCTGACTCCATTTAAAGATGAGATCCTAAAGTCCTAAAGGGATGACGTGAAATATTTGGTGAAAAGGAGAAGCACTGGTTGGGAGGGAAATAACAATAGACAGTTTTATTCTTTACAAACATACATAAATATGTTTTTCTCTGTTTCGGGAGGTAATACAGACCAGCACTGAAATGATAACAACAGGGTATTTAATAATGTCTCTTCCACTAATGTAAGAGGGAAATTACAACTTTTTTTATTCATAGAAAAAATATATATTAGAAACATCTAGTAAATCAGGAAGTACAAGAGTAGTGATGTTGTGATGATGTTAGTCCAATTAGTCACCAACATGATGCATTACTGCAGGTGACACCAGGCCATGAATGAAGGACTTGGACACAGTTACCTACTTTGAGGTGTGTGTGTGTGTGTATGTGTATGTGTGTATGTGTGTGTGTTGGGGGTGTGGGATTTGTGCCACTGCAACTGATAATGAGCTCAAGAGACATGAAAGGAGTGATAGGCATGATGGACAGCCAGGATTCCAGACAGAAGTGAGGGATTTGTATAACAGACGTCTGGTTAACCAGGGAAACCACCGCATGTTCATCTAAACAGGTGTGATGTCAGGACACTATCACAGACTATTAATGCATAAAATGAGAAAAATCTCTCTCGCTCTTGATTGGATCATGACAGCAGGATGCCCTAGTGCTCCTTACTTCATTCCCATAGTGGGCATCATAAAACACAAATAACTACAGCATGCAAACAAAACAAAAATGTGTTATTGCTCTTACCTTCACATGTAGGAAGTGGAGGATCCCAGCGTCCATCCTTGTTACATGCTACAGCTAAACTGCCTGTGAGTGTGAACCCTTCATTACACTTAAATGTAACTGAAGTATTAAAACGGTTCTCGAGTCCATTCTCATACACCACGTGACCATCTTTTACTTCAGGTTTAGGGCACATAACAGCTGTAAACAGAGAGAAAATACACCATTTAGCAAAACATAATCAATACAAAAAAATTACAGACACCTTCACATATTTCTTACCAACATGCAGATATGCCAGAAGATGGTGATCTACGGTCAAGAGACTATCCAAATGTTTAATTTATCCCCTATATAACTACCCATCTCTTACATCAACCTTTCTTTAATCTGTCACATATGCCCTTGAGCCCTGGACTCCATAGGGTTACATTCCACTACTCCATCTTGTAATAAATTCTAAAGCTTTACACCTCTCCATGTACATAATTTCATTGAGTTAGATGCACATTTACTCTCATTTAGCTGCCACTTATAACATGTCCATCCACATCATGTCCTTGCTCTACAGGTCTACAAGTCGCACCCTTTCTTTGATCAATGTGGGAAGCTGCACTTTTCTCTCCTTTTCAATTTTCAGTGTGCACTACAAGTAGTTGAAGATTTTTTTCATAATGTTTGCCTCACCACTTTACTACTTTAGTAAATCACTGCACAGACTGTACCTGCTTAATATTGTTATAGCAGTGTTGCCTACAGTGTGTGTATTTAGTCCCTTAAATCAAGCAAAATTTTTTAAATATGTGTCCAATGTTTGGCATCCAAGCATTTCTCGGTCTTCAAAGCAAGTATGTCTAATTGAATTTCAAGGTTTAACTTAGTGGTAGTAATTGACATAGCATTTTCATCCCCTCTATATGCTGTGGCCCCAACCTCTCTCCAGAATGTGTATTATTCCTAGAATCCCTTCACTAAAGTATACAAATCACTACTTCCTGCATCAGATCCCAACTGATATATTTCTGCTCAGTCTACAAGTCATCCTATGTCTTTTTTGATCTTGCATCAGTATCAGATATAATCCCCTAAGTACCGTCTGAAAGCCACTGCATTTCTACTGCAGCAGAATGGTTCTTATTCTCATTGTCTTTATCCAGCAGTTTTATGGCAGGCATGATGTCAAAGGTCATGAAGACATCTGTATACATATCAAAGCTATTGGGTACCCTTTGTTTAACTTGGCAGTGAAATTGATTTAGAACTACATGGAGGAGGACTGACAGAACCTTCAAAGCATGGATTTATGCTGTTTCCATTACAAAGGCAAGTAATGAGGAACTCTTCTTTCCAGTCTCACTGAGTAGCTTCCCTACCTTTCCTTGGGATGTAAATGAGAAGTGCTGCTTTGCAGTGCTTAATTGTGTTGTTAGGTTTGGCTGCCAGCTAGGGTGCATTCTGTGTTGAATTTGCATGTCCCTCCTATTTCTGCATGGGTTGGTACCTGGGACTCTATTTTCTTTCCACATCCAAAAGACATACTGAAAAATTAACTTGGTAGAGGTGTGTCCATAGTGTGTATATTAGCATGTGTGAGGGAATATGGTATAAGTAATCATGTCTAACTACAGTAGTGGTACCGTTCTATAAAGTCAAAACTTAAAAGTGGTAGCCCTGGATGAACTGGGAGGGAGGCTCTGCATAGCTCAACATGCATGTGGGCTTCACTGCTAGCACTCCTTAAATAATATAATGAGTTCTGACTTATAAGGTTGCACAAACTCAGTTTTAATGAAATAGTCCACATCTGGAGATGGACCCACAATCATACAATTCATCATTGTATAGGTCTGCAATTTAGTAAGGGCTGGCACCCTGTCCAGAATTGGTTCCACACCTTTCATCCATTACTTTCCATGATAGCAGCACCCCCATAACCCTAAATAGGATGAAGGTGCATCAGAAAAAAATGCATATTTATGACAATGTTAGTAAAGATGTTTAGAATTAAGAACAAATAATGTTAATTTGCAGAATATGCAACAAACCAAAGGATTTCTATGAAAAAACAACTTTGACCTTACCTAAAAATCAGTAATGTAAAGAAAATTCCACCAATATATTCTGCAGGGGGCAAAGCCCATGTGTACTTTACTGCTACTAGCCTTTACAGTAACGGAAAAAGGATATTACAATTTCTGCTCCATACAATTAAGTTCAAAGTACCTGCATTCATAGGGCTATATTTAGTAAAACATGAGTTCCTAGTGAAATATACTAAAATCTTAATTTAGGATTAATAGATATCACCACTGAAATCTGAAACAGAAACTTAAACGATTAGATTGAGAGCAGAGAAGGGCTCCAAGAATGGTTGAGCCCCTAATACTATCAGGTCCCTTGGTAAGCAAACAAGCAAGTTATAACAAATAAAAATAAAAAGAAATCAAGTTTCAAAAAATGTTTTTTCTGTCCAGTAATGTTTCTCAATTAGCATTTTCATCAGCTGACTTCATTAAATCCAGTGCAATCCATGTTAACAGCCATTTGTGAGTAGTAAAAATATATATATTTTTACAACAATGAGAAAAGATGTGCATTCGTTAAAACTGGCTAGAAAACATGAGTTACCTGTTTGGAAGGAGAGGATGAATTTCATTGGATGAAAACATTTGCCTAATTTGCATGTGGGTCAATGATGGGGATTTCCTTTAGTTACTAGCCCTATCCCTTACTTCCACGAGGTTACCATATTTCCACATTTTTTTTTTTACATGACAATCATCTTATCTGGGCCAAACCATATTCCATAGATGCTATTTCTAGATGTGTAATTGTCTAGAAGTTATGTTCTTTTGGAAATATATTGGGTGTCTACAGTCAAGTTATATTCTTCTGCATATTCATTGACAAACTATATTTCATGTATTGCAGCTAGCTTAGACAGATATCTTACATATTCTGTTTCTGTAAATAATTTTGTTATTGATAAATAGGCTATACAAGGTTTCAGATAAACGTGTTTTAGCCCATTTTTACAGGGTTACAAGCAATGATGAGTTCAGGCCTTTTTTGTGTTGCCCATGTTACTGAAGACATTTTATATAAGTCAATTAAATTCATTCAGTCAAGTCTATTAAAAATAATACCATCTTGGCACTCGTGTCTGAGAATTTTCAATACATAAAGTTATTACTGACTTATCTGAAACAGAGAGCAACTTAAGATAAACTGAATCATGGAGCTATCCATTAAGTTCCCTAGTTAACAACCATTCTTCTAAATGTAGTGAACAAATTCTATTCTCACTAATTAATCAGTTATTTTTGATGACCGTCATTCGACTATGAATCTTCACATGATGGGTAAATGTTTTAATACATACTTCTGACAATAACAGACAGAATTCAAGAACTACAAACCCAGTATCTATGTCTAGCTATCGTTTTGGAAACAGCCACTTTAAAGCATAATATGCATGCAATGAAGTTTCAGACTAAAAGGAAGCAGTTCATTATTCTGGACAATGCCTTTACAAGTCTCCAAGCTTGACAGTACTAGACTTATTTTCCCACAGAATGTTGTATTTTGTTTTATCTGTACTAGGTTAACACACTTTCAATAAATACAATTCTATTTAAACAACTCTTGCTAAAAAATTATACTCTTTCTGTAATTTATCTACATTTAATATTTGCAAAACACACAACTTGAAAAATCAAAAAAAAAAAAACAAGAAGACATTATATAAGAATATGGATTTACGTTTATAGCAAAATCGAAACTTTTTCAGACAAAACAATATAAAAACAGCCCTTCTCTGTGTAAATGGAGAAATATATTTCTTTAACAGATTAAAATAACCACAGAGTGAAGCAAAAGACTATAATAAAATGAGAAGACAAATGGCCATTTCACCCCATGTGCATATTTCAGATTCATTGCATCAAATTATTTGAAAACATATATGAATTCTAAAATTGCTAATGTTTAAAAAAAAGTATTTTCTCATATAAACACGTGGAATGCTATTAATTTCTTGTACTGGGTTATCAAAGTTGGGTGGGATTCAAAAAGCTCCACAATGTTCCACATGTGTAGACAGTAAAGACAGGTCTGGTATGCAGAAAGTATCCTGTGTGATTCAGGGAAGCACACTTAAGTGTTTTGCGTGACTTCCTATTGGAAATGCGAGACATGTAATTCCAAATCCTGCAACAATAAAAAAATAAAGTACATGGGGAAATAAACACAGCAAATCTTAAACTTGATATAATGCCATTAAAGAATTTTGGCAGTGAGGCTTTGCCTTTGGCACCACCAACATGGAAGTCTGCTCTCCACATCCCTGCTACAGACCTCTATACCTCTGAGTAAGGGGAAAGGCTGGTATACCACAAACACAGACTTAGTATATAGCCACATTTTTAAACACTTAATCTTACTGCTGTAATGATTGCAAATGTGGCTGCTGGACTTACAAAAGGAATTTTTGCAGTTCAGAGTACGCCAAGGTAGCCAAAGGCTATTCAGTATCAAATATCTCAGAATACCAATGTCTAAATGTGATAGTAGTGCCCACCATGATTGGAAACAAGATGTTTGTCTTCTCTCAACAACTACTTTGGATGCCTTGAAAATATTGTTATCTGGGTAATAAACCCATATGCACACCTCATAAAGTGTTCCGTTGTGAAAGACAAAATAGCTGTTTGACAGTGTAAGCTGATAATGTACAGCAAATGCAGTAGCTGTCTTGGCAGTTCTGCAATGTAAGCAGATAATGTACAGGAAATACAGTAGCTGTCTTGGCTGTTCTCCATTGTAAGCAGATAACATACAGGGAATGCAGTAGCTGGCTTTGCAGTTTTGCAGTGTAAGCAGATAATGTACAGGAAATGCAGTGGTTGTCTTGGCAGTTCTGCAGTGTAAGCAGATAACGTACAGGAAATGCAGTAGCTGGCTACAATGCTCTTATTCTTCCACAAATTCTTAGGAAACCCCTGGTTCATATTTGTGTTTTCTGTATGGAAATTAAAGAAAAAAGATTTTATCTGACTGATGGCATGAGGATTGCCAGATCAGTGTACACATGGAAGGGATTGCCAGACAATATAAAATGACACTCTTTGTGACCTAGAACTCCAGGTCACCAGTTTGCAATAGGCTAGCTTGTTAAGTCTAGGGGATTCCCTTATAACCATAACAGCTGCACTTCTGAAGAAACTGGTGCCATTGTATGCATAAATATGCAATATGCAAATGGCTATTACTGGCATACTGACATTATAAAAATTCTTAGCAACAGCTAGAAATGTATTTCAGAATTTGAAAAAATAGGTTTTCAGCCCAAAATACTGCCATAACAATTTTTTTCTGAAATCAACCATTTAGAAAAATGGTCTGTTTCCTACAAAGAAACACACTTCACTTGAGGGGAGAGTTAAGGAGCGATTATTATCAGGGTTTTGTGTGATGAAATGAGACAGAAGAGGAGATGTTTAATCTTGATGTAGATCCTTCTAAAGTCCGCCCTACATACATAGGTTCATAGGTTTATAAATGTATACTAGGTTAATGATCACAGGGGCTGTTTTTACCCTAGATATGCACCCCAAACATATCTGACAAGTTTAGTGACCTTAAGATTATTCTAAGCCGTATATGTATACTAGGGCTTGGGTGGACAGGCATTTAAAGGCTGACTCTGTTCATTAGGGGCATAGGTGCCAGACTAGGGGTGAATTTCTGACTCTACATCCACTGTTACAAATTGCACTTCAAACTGAGTTAGGGAAGAACTCTGCTTCACATGGATAGGAAGCCTCTACCAGAGCAGGGGTATTCTCTTAGACATTTACCGGTCCCTCCAACATGTTTTGTTTATGTTGCAAGCAAGGTTCAAGCTCTTAGATTTGGTAATTCTGATACTATTTATTATGCAGATATGCAGATATGCTGAAGGTCCATCCAAGAAGGATCTATGGATGCCTTGCGTACCAGGCACAGATCAAAAGTCATTAGGAGACTCAGTACAGGGGATAAGGCTTTGAGATGATCTGCATAAAACTTGTTTGCACCCAGTATGCTTTTTGTGAGGAAAGTATGTGCACATTCCATTTATTATGTGTGCTTGGTTAGGTATACACTGAAGAGGAATTTGTACTCAGTAACTAGTTTGATGAGGGCTGAATCCAGTGGACCTAGATGCCATAGCCTTACTTATAAATAAGCCGCACTGATTTATTTGTTCTTCTCATGCTATTTATAGACTAAATGTGAATTTACTAAAGTAATGTTTTACATGAGCCTTTGTTCAAAATCATTTTACTTGTATTAGCAACAAAGTGTGTACTTTATATTCTACATTGCAGCGGTTTGTTTTTGGTCTGTCGTATTTAATGGTCTGCTTCTGACTGTGCTCTTCACACAGAGCGGTACCAAAACGTTACTGCCTGTACCAGTGCTTCATTTTTTCCATGGCAATTCTGAAATGTTGGATGATAATTGATTGTAGCAAGATGCTATCTTATCTTTTCTAAATCCAGTGAAATGAATTGATTGCTTCTAAGTGATTTATTAAGTATTTTGCCTAACAATTTTGCTGTGTGCCAACTAATAAGTTTTTTTGTCTCTCTTTTTCTACTCTTCCTTTCTCTCCTGCTCCTGTTTTGTTACATATCTGCTTTCACCTCTCCAGCTTGCCTACCCTCCACTAGGAGACTATTAACCACCAGGGAACTAAGGACCCATCCCAACCATCCAGCTGTAACACCTCATAAGAGTAACCCTGTGCTCTCCCAAGAAAAGGAATAAAAGAGTATGTGTTATTCTTAATACTGGCTTTATAGCTAAATCATTAAACTGCTTAATCCTTGTTGTTGTTAATTGTAAGCCTCTCAGCCTGATCACCCAATAGCCATACCACCCCCTATATCCTGTAGTCTAAGGATAGTCCTTCTTTATTTTTAGCTTTCTTATCCTATTCAAATAGATTGTCTTTCTAGCCCTAGTCTAGCCTTCCCTATTTTTTTTACCTCTGTTGTTATTAACCTGATTGCCCACTAGGTGGCACCCTCTTATCTATTCCTTCTTGTAGCCCCCCATTATTTGAAAAGCTTTCCTCTTTTTAAAACTGATTTATAGCATTCTTACTATTGACCCTACCTATAACCTGCTCTGCCCTACGGACTCACTCCGCTCCCCTCCCTGCCCCCAATTCCCACCCACTCCCAGGGGTCCTACACTTATTTTTGCTAACCACACCCCCATCTTCTCTGTACCAATCAACTACCACGCCATATTACCACTCCCCACCTGATTTACGTACTTACCTCTCCTTACCTTATCATATATCCTCCCTATCCTTACAGTTTCAACTTACCAGCAGCTACTAGTACACACACCTATCTATTTAACATCTGATACAAAGATCATGGTCAAAGTTTCCTACCTTCATCAATTGAAACACATAGCCTTTGTCTCTCTCCTACCTCCTCTAATAATTACCTACATATTAACCTCCTATGAACAACCTTTACACCCAAACCTTCTATTCCCCTCTAAATTCACTTCCACACCACTACTAGCTATCTACCAACACAGCTATAACACCACAACTAGTCCCTGCTACCTGCAAGCCAAATATCATAGACTAACCCATATAAAATATAGTAACCTACATAGAAGAAAAATAATTTTTTATTTCTCTAAATTTAACAACCCCACATATAAAACATTTCACCTAGCCCTGCTAGATGGAGACATTCATCCTAACCCCGGCCCAAACAATATTCCCAACACTGTACCAAACAACTCTTACATAACTTATACACATATTCCTAATAAACCTCCAAACTCCCTTTCTATAGCACATCTTAACATTCAAAGCATTAAAAACAAGATTGCCCATCTTCATGCCCTATTAGAATTCTACCAATCTGACATCCTATGTTTATCTGAAATATGGCTAAAACCCTCCATTAATGACAATGAAGTCACCCCACCTGCCTACAATATCCTTAGATTAGACTGTATTAACAAAAAGGGAGGGGGTGTAGCAGCCCTTTATAAAAACAATCTACAAGTTACCACTTCAAGCATAAATCTACCTATATTTAATAATGCTGAAATCCTTGTCACCAAACTTCAAATCAACAAATTCAAATCCATTAACATTGCTTGTATCTACCTTCCCCCTGGAAATAACATTAATACCCTTGAATGTATTCTAAACTGGCTATCACTCAATCTTCCACAAGAAACTATAGTACTTGGAGACTTTAACATTGACTGGAAGTCCTGTAGTACCCCTCATTCCACCACCCATATTAATCTTTATGGCTTCTCACAAGTCATTACCTCCACTACAAGAATTAATAAAACCAACAACAAGGACAGCACATTAGATTGGATCCTTACAAACTCTCCACATCTCACATACAAAGCAGGAACCCTCCCTGATGATCTGAGCGACCACTCATTTACATATATCATCAGACACAAAACTAGCATACCTAACCCAAATACCTATCGGATAATTCGGACTAAAAAATTCTTCAACCCTGAACTTTTCCAGCTAGAACTCAAACACTGCAATTGGTCACCACTAAAAATGCTCCCTCTAGATAAAGCAGTTAACTACTTTAATTCCAAATTCTTAGCCATCCTTGACCAACATGCCCCAGTACGCTCTATTAGAAATAAAGCTAAAACTGCCCCTTGGCTCACCATAGCTACTAAACAGAAAATTATCCTTAGAAACAAATCTTGGGCAAAATGGCACACTACCAGGAATTTTACAGACCACCAAACCTTTAGACAACTTAGAAATACTACTAAAAAAGCAATACTATTAGATAAACAAAACTTTTACATCCAACTACAACAAACTAACCAAAGGAACCCACAAAAATTCTGGTCCAGCATCAACAAACTCCTACACCCAGGCCAATCTGACTCTAGCCATGAGAATCCAACACAAACTGCCAATGCCTTTAATTCTTTCTTTACAGATGCCATTCAAACACTAGCTAAGCAATTATCTCCAAGTTCCCCTAATCTAAACACCTCACCAACTTACCCGATTCCATCATTTCAGCTAAAACCTGTTGCTACTTCCTTCATTTGCTCTCTTCTAGAAAAACTAAAACCTACTACCCCCTCTGCTGACCATCTACCTGCAGAATACCTGCAAAAAGGAGCCAAAGCCATAGCCTTCCCCATTTCCATACTAATAAACAGAACTATAACTGAAGGATATATCCCATCTATCTGGAAAATCTCACACATCATCCCCCTTCATAAAGGCGGAAACTCCATTGACATTTCAAACTACTGACCAATAGCTCTACTCTCACTAGCAAAAATTATGGAAAAATGTGTCCATAAGCAACTACTCACCCATCTTATCGAAAATAACCTACTTGCCAACTGTCAACATGGGTTTAGACCTAACCACAGTACCACCACAGCTCTACTCTCCTTCACAGACTGTCTAAATTCAAACCGTAATAATAATACTCTTTCCTCATCTGTCTTCCTTGATTTATCTAAGGCTTTTGACATGGTTAACCACCAGCGCCTTATAGAAATACCTAAATCTCTTTCTCTTGATACACTAGCCTTAAAATGATTCAAATCCTACTTAGATAATAGACAACAGGCAGTACTATGGGAAAACAATCCTTCTTCTCACCTCCCCATTTCCCTTAGTGTTCCCCAGGGCTCCATATTAGGCCCACTGTTATTTTCCATTTTCATTAACTACCTCCACCAAGCAATTCCACATGCAACCTGCGTTCAATATGCAGACGACTCCACCATTATTTGCTCAGCTAAAACTCCTACCAAGCTACAGTCCCTGACACAAAAAGCATTTAATACAGTTGAGCAATGGTTTTTAAACCATTGCCTCCTACTTAACCCTAAAAAAACTAAACTTCTACTCTTTGCTCCTACTCACAGGTCAACCCCTCTTCACTTCACTCTTATATCCAAGAACGGGACTCTTATATCTCCTGACCTAACCACTAAACTTCTTGGAATAACCATAGATAATAACCTAAACTTTGATACTCATATTAACATCACTATAAAAACAGTAAATAAGAAAATGGGATCCCTTTAAGAATCAAACCCTTTCTTACTCCTTCAGCCAAAACTGCTATAGCTAGAACTCATTTAATCTCTACCCTACTGTATGCTTCACCCATATTTACCAATCTCTCAAAAAACAACCTCAACAAACTTGCTACCTCCTATCATAGTATTGCTAGATTTGCCACAGGTTCTCCTTTTAGAACACATCATTGTAATAACCTAAAACAATTAGGATGGCTAGAGTTCCAAAACCCGATACTATTTCACCAACTTGGTATTATCCATAAGATCCTGTATTACCCCACCTGCACACCTATACTGACTACTCTCATAACCCCCTACAACAATCTTAAGAATTTACGCTCTTCTAATAAGCTACTTATTACTACCAGCAAATCCAACAACTCAGCTGGAGATTCGTTGTTCTCTAACTCTGTAGGCAAACATTGGAACATACTTCCCTCTGAACTCCTATCTCTGTCCTCTATAACACTTTTTAAACAGAAACTAAAACAATTTCTGAGTACTCATTGGCTATGCCCTTGTACTAACCATGACTAACTTTTTTCTATTTCCTATGTGTTCTCTGCTTCTAATATGAGTATGTTCTATCTACTGACATCCTCTTGCTGTTTCCTATAAATCTTGTATTTTACTGTATCACTTGGTACAATTGTATAAGTAAACAACTTTATTATGCTATTTTATTCTGCTTGCACAAGAACACAACTATTTTGTTTTATATTTTTGTTTTTCATATCTCCTCATCATGAGCCATGTACTCTTGTAATGACAACTGCATCAAGTCTGTATGGCTGAAATTGTTTAGAACTTTTTGACTACTGTTATACTTCTCTGAATTGTGACAACTTTTACTGTATATATTGTGTTTGTGTTGGAGCTTTTCTCCCTGGGCCTCTACTGAAAATGGATTTGTATTCCAGTTAGACCAGCCCAGTCAACAAATGTAAAATAAATAAAAATAAAAATAAAAAATAAGTTGTGTGACACAGAATGATTTTATTACTACCATATGATCAATACAGTGCACAGAGCTCTTTGTCCCCATCCACTTCCCAGAACAAGGTCTATGTAAAGCTAACTGGAGCTAATGCCGTTCATGTTTTAATGTCTTCTAAAAAGAAAACAATTTCTTGGCATGGTTATAACCTAAACATATTGGTTGATCTATCAAAGAAGGTTAGTGTAAATGAAGTAATATGGCATCAAAGGTCAGGTCATATTGCAACATAGAATCAGTTTCAAAACAGTACAGCAATCTATTTTATCCTTTACCCACGGTAGTGGTGCTGCGTCACAGCAAGACGTTGTCCCGTTCGATTCTCAGCTAGAGAGTCTTCTGTGTGGAGGCATGCGTGAATGGGTGTGCCTTCATTGAAGGTTGTGCATCAGAGCTGGTAACTCGGCATGTAAAAATCCACTACCAAACATTAGCGGACCGGGATAAGCCGAAAGACACAACAACAAATCTATTTTATCCTTTACATGGAAAGCATCTATTTACAAATCCCACAATGCCTTACAGAAGTAACAAATAAAGATTTATTTGGCTGTGGATGAATAATATCTTATGTGTTTTTTTGAATTCTGTTCTAGAATAAATGTATTGTTACTGTACAATTTGCTGTTCCATACCATTCACAACTATATTTACCAGTTAGGGTGATGACAAGGAGGTAATTTAAAGTTTATGACTAAAAACTATCCCTGGGATTCAGAAC
This sequence comes from Protopterus annectens, assembly GCF_019279795.1. Classification (NCBI taxonomy): domain Eukaryota; kingdom Metazoa; phylum Chordata; order Ceratodontiformes; family Protopteridae; genus Protopterus; species Protopterus annectens. The sequence continues at coordinate 561,467,113 of NC_056739.1, read as the reverse complement.
GGGCTACTGTGAGAGGAACACAGATATTTTACTGGCAGAATTAGCTCTTCCCAATTCAGAGACAGCCCTACTCCAGTGATTCTATACTGTCTATTTTTGGCTTACTGCAAATGTTAATAAGGCATTTTTGGGGGAGCAGCATAAGATAAGGAGTCACGAGCTTTTCCCCAGAAATGTCTGCTGCAGGTGATTTACACAGTCAAGTGATTCACAGAACTGCTCTGCTATGTAAATCAAACACACCAGTTGTATTAATTAATGTGGCCAAAATGATCATTCACCCATTACTTTCAAAGGGAGAGACTGTGTCTAAAATAAATGCTGGGGAGTTTAATGGATAGCTAGTGGTGGGTGTATATGTGCATATGTGTGTGTGTGTGTGTGTGTGTGTGTGTGTGTGTGTGTGTGTGTGTGTGTGTGTGTGTGAGCAAGTGTGCATGCATGCAGAAGTATGAGTGGTTTCAGGCACATCTGTGAATGTATTTGCGTGGTAGAAGTAGGAGGTTAGTTAGGGGATAGGTAGAGTAGTAATGTGTGTGTGTGTATGTGCACGTGGGGGGGGGGTTAGTGTGTCTGAGTGCAATCAGGTGGGATGTGTTTGCTATATGCTGAGTGTCTGTGAGTGTGTGTGTGTGTGTGTGTGTTTCTCTGCATGAGCATCTGAATACGTGTGCATGTTGGGGGTGGTTGCCATATCTCTAGACTACACAACAAAGCATATGTTACTGGGTATAGACACTAGGCACTATAAATTGTTAGGTATTAATCTAAGTCACATTACAAGTTAATTGATAAAAGGAAGCCGGGTAAATATGTTACCATCCTTTTAAATATCTGCAGTACCTTATTAAGCAGTACTGTGGATGTTACGATGAACGCTACTGGAGCGTTAAAAGCCTTATCCACAAGTAAGCCATGTTAAAACACTTTGAACTATATATGTCTGAAACGTATATGAACCTTTAAGAGCAACTTAAATAACACAGAATGTTGTCTTGAAGTCAGCATAAATGCATAGGGAAATGTAAAGCTGACATAGTTTGTGTGTCTTCGTCGATCTGTTTAAATGTGTCAGTCTGAAAGCCATAATGGAGATGTTGTAGTGCTGCAAATATATTCATTGTATTTTTAATGTCAAACACTAACTTAAATTATTCATGCATTCACACTCTGCATTTTATAGTATAAGTTATCTGCTTTGCACAACTAAAAATACTACAGCATTTTTGTTTTTGACCTACTGAACTGTAAACTTTGTTAATTATACTGAAGTAATGGAAAGGCAAGAATATAATGTGTGCAGTGCAACTTTCAATATTCTGAGATTTGGTGTTTAGAACTTTCAGGGTTCTGCAGACTCAGTGTTTTTGTCTGTATCTTCTGTTGGTCGACCTTTCTGGTATTTCGACATTTAAAAGTTGACCCATATATACACACACATATATATATATATATATATATATATATATATATATATATATATATATATATATATACACAACAAATAACTGTTGAAATTACTCCTGGCGGTGGCGGGTAAATATGTTACCATCCTTTTAAATATCTGCAGTACCTTATTAAGCAGTACTGTGGATGTTATGATGAACGTTACTGGAGCATTAAAAACCTTATCCACAAGTAAGCCATGTTAAAACACTTTGAACTATATATGTCTGAAATGTATATGAACCTTTAAGAGCAACTTAAATAACACAGAATGTTTTCTTGAAGTCAGCATAAATGCATAGGGAAATGTAAAGCTGTCATAGTTTGTGTGCCTTCGTCGATCTGTTTAAATGTGTCAGTCTGAAAGCCATAATAGAGATGTTGTAGTGCTGCAGATATATTCATTGTATTTTTAATGTCAAACACTAGCTTAAATTATTCATGCATTCACACTGTGCATTTTATAGTATAAGTTATCTGCTTTGCACAACTAAAAATACTACAGCATTTTTGTTTTTGACCTACTGAACTGTAAACTTTGTTAATTATACTGAAGTAATGGAAAGGCAAGAATGTAATGTGTGCAGTGCAACTTTCAATATTCTGAGATTTGGTGTTTAGAACTTTCAGGGTTCTGCAGACTCAGTGTTTTTGTCTGTATCTTCTGTTGGTCAACCTTTCTGGTATTTCAACATTTAAAAGTTGACCCATATATACACATATATATATATATATATATATATATATATATATATATATATATATATATATATACAACAAATAACTGTTGAAATTACTCCTGGCGGTGGCGGGTAAATATGTTACCATCCTTTTAAATATCTGCAGTACCTAATTAAGCAGTACTGTGGATGTTATGATGAACGTTACTGGAGCATTAAAAACCTTATCCACAAGTAAGCCATGTTAAAACACTTTGAACTATATATGTCTGAAATGTATATGAACCTTTAAGAGCAACTTAAATAACACAGAATGTTTTCTTGAAGTCAGCATAAATGCATAGGGAAATGTAAAGCTGTCATAGTTTGTGTGCCTTCGTCGATCTGTTTAAATGTGTCAGTCTGAAAGCCATAATAGAGATGTTGTAGTGCTGCAAATATATTCATTGTATTTTTAATGTCAAACACTAGCTTAAATTATTCATGCATTCACACTGTGCATTTTATAGTATAAGTTATCTGCTTTGCACAACTAAAAATACTACAGCATTTTTGTTTTTGACCTACTGAACTGTAAACTTTGTTAATTATACTGAAGTAATGGAAAGGCAAGAATGTAATGTGTGCAGTGCAACTTTCAATATTCTGAGATTTGGTGTTTAGAACTTTCAGGGTTCTGCAGACTCAGTGTTTTTGTCTGTATCTTCTGTTGGTCGACCTTTCTGGTATTTCGACATTTAAAAGTTGACCCATATATACACACACACATATATATATATATATATATATATATATATATATATATATATATATATATATATATATATATATATATATATATATATATATATATATATATATATATATATATATATATATATATATATATATATATATGTATAGGTCCTTGTTGTTTTGTCGACAGTACGGTTCATCGTACTGTACTTTGTCGAAATCACTTTAGCGAATGTGCATTTTGTCGAAAATGCATGTTCGCTAAAGAAAACAACAAAAGAAAAAGACATGCCATTAGCATGTACCTTTAGTTGCACATCAACGTATACCGTTGATGTACAACTAAGGAAACTTGTTGAAATCGTAGTACAGAGGGAATATTAAAGTAGGGGGGTGTGGGGGTGGAGCCCCCCACATGGGGGGTGCAGGGGGGGCTTGTCCCCCTGCATATTAGTGTTTAATGTATTTTTGTTTTTGTTTTATATTTGTTTGTTTTTTTATTTTTCTGTGAAAGTGCATTTTCAACAAAATGCACTTTCGCGGAAGTAATTTCGCTGAAGTACAGTTCGATGAACCATACTTTTGATTAATGAACATAGACCCATATGTATATATATATATATATATATATATATATATATATATATATATATATGTGTGTGTGTGTGTGTGTGTGTATGTATACATTTAGCCCAGAAATTAGTAGTTTATTGGCCATTTTGGGCTAATTTCTATCTCTTTCATTTCCCTGCTATAAATACCGGATTTGCCCGGTTTTGCATGCCAGGCAGCGCCGGTTAGCTAGGGTATAAGTATTCCCAGTTCCACAAAGTCTCCTCTTCAATTTTTCCCTTGGAACTAGACAAACTTTCAACTTAAGCAGTCAAGCCATTCATTTCTCAGCCCGGCCCCTGCTCAAAACTCACAGCAAGCACTTATAAACCCTAGCACTAGAACCTCCTATACTGTACAGAAGAACAAGGCTCTCTATTCAGTCTTACCAGCCATTCAGTAAAACAGTTCACTGTACCTATCCAGGCATGTCCAAAGGGCAGTTTCAGGCATACTCTCCAATCCAACTGGTGAATCTGGGCATTTTGAGGCAATGTTACAACTGCCTCATGTACACAGACAGCCCTCTCCTCCTACCACCAAACACTAATACATGTGAGAGATGTAATTATACAGCCAAACTGGAGGCTAAGCTCTCTCAACCCAAGGCTGGATCAGACAGTCAAGAGGAGAAGGGAAATACTTGCATCACACCACCAGTCTCACATAGACCCATTAAACCAACACAGGAAACAACACACATAAATACACGAAAACATACACGGAGGCTCTAAAAAAAAATCTGCAAAAGCAACAGAGACCTCCAAAGCAGACATCCAAGCAACCTCCACCCCACAACACAAATCATTGAAACACATACTTCACAAAACCAGTGTGCCATGCAATCACAGCCCTTAAGGTAAAATGCATACCCAACATACTAGTAATAGGTGAGTCTATAGTCAGGCACACTGATGTCCCACTCACTAGGCTGAATAAGGAGAAGGTTACTGTTAGCTGCCTGTCGGGTGCCAGGATCTGCCACATAACACAAGCACTCAGGTCACTCCAGAACAAGTACAAATACGACTCTGTCATTGTCCATGTAGGTGTGAATGACCTGAGCCATACCTCCCTGGACTACATGAAAAGAGACATGGAAGAGCTCTCTGATCTTGTAGCCCAGGCCGATATGACCCTGACCCTGAGTAGCATCCTGCCCTCACCAAGAATGATACCATGGTATAAAGAAAGAATTATCAGTTTCAACAATTGGCTAAGTTTCTGGTGTCATTCAAAGGGGATCCAGTGTCTGTCCACTTGGGATGACATGCTCAGCAAGACACGTTGCTTCGCTAGAGATGGCTTGCACCTGTCACCCTTAGGTTTTCGAATACTGGCCAAGGCTCTTGCCACCCCCATAGTGCCTTTTTAGGCAAGGCTCAAAAGACAAACCCACCGCCATAAATAGCACAAGTAACAAAAAACTGAGGGTAATGCTACTCAATGCCAGAAGTCTAAACCTCAAAATGCATGCACTCGAAGAACTGCTTGGTATGGAGAAAATTGATATATGCGCAGTAACAGAAACCTGGTTTAAGGCTACAGAGAGCACCCCAGCACTACCAGGCTACAACTCATACCATACATTTCGGCCACAGAACCCAGAATAAAATACAAAAGGCAGGGGTGTATCCATATTCATCAAGGATACCCACACCTCCAGGTTAGTGGCACAGCACGATGCTTCAGAGGTCATCTATATGCAACTAACAATGGGCAAAACTGCAATTCAAATTGTAGCTTGCTACAGATCACACACCATGTCCCAGGACCCCCATTCTGCGTTTCTGGAAACACTGGGAAATATAAAGGTCCTACCAAACACCCTAAAATTGGGTGATTTCAATTACCCAAACATTAACTGGGAGAACTACTCAAGTACTAACTCCCTTGCCCAACATTTCCTAGAACTTATAAACTCAAATGCCCTGGATGAACTGGTCAACACTCCCACCAGAGGTGACAATATATTGGGCCTGGTCATCACCAACATGGGCAACCGATGCTCCACACCGGAGGTCAACCCCTCGCTGGTTAGATCTGACCATAAACAAATCACTATGGATATCCACATTAAGCCACCACCCCCAGACAAGGAAACCACTGTGAAAAACATTTCAAAAGCAAACTTCACTTTACGTAAGACCAAGGTGGAAAGTTTCAAAGTTCCTATTCTAAAGGATAACATTGTCCAAGCTGCAAAATCCTTTACTAATCCATTCTACGGGCACCTACAAAAATGCATGGATCATGCTACCCCAAGCAAAACCAAGACTCACTCCTCCAAGAAAAGGAAACCAGTCTGGTAGACTCCAGCCATAAACAAGCTATACAATAGAAGGAGGAAACAAGTACAGAAAAGAGTAAAATCCCAAGAAGGTAAGACATCCCTGATCACTATCAGCAAGAAACTACGATCCCTTATAAAATCATCCAAGGTGAGTTTTGAAAGAAAAATTGCCAAGGACTCCAAAGATAACCACAAGGCATTCTTTAGCTATGTCAAAAATCTAAGTGGCAATGCTCAGATCTGCTCGGAGTTAGTGCAGAATGGTACAAAATACACTGAACATGCCAACATATATATATAATATACTGCCAACATCCTGGCAGACAGGTTCAGTGCAAACTTCACCCCCCCTCTCACCCACAAAAGGGCCCATAACCATACCAGAAGTATGTCGAGCCCCTGAAATCACAGACACTCAGGTTAAAACAGCCCTTTCCAAAGCCAAAAACACAGCATCAGTGGGACCGGACAGTGTCCCAGGCTGCGCCCTACACGAGCTCAAAGACAAACTAACCCCTCACCTAAACACACTGTTCAAACTCAGCCTCTCCACAGGTTACATACCCATAGAGTGGCGCACAGCAATGGTTATTCTGCTCCACAAAGGTGGAGCCACAACAGACCCCGAGAACTATTGCCCTATAAGCCTGACTAGCTTGGTCTGCAAGGCTATGGAGCGCATCATCATGGAACTCATTAAAAGAGACATTGGGAACCTCCAAACACCGGACCCTACCCATTTTGGCTTTGTTAAGGGCAGATCATGCCTCCTAAACCTGGTGGACTTCTTCGAGACAATTACCAAGGGTATAGATGAGGGAAATGTGGTACACACAGCCTACCTAGACCTTGCAAAGGCCTTCAACACCATTCCACATTCTGGTATTATAGACAAGCTCACCAGCCTGAACATAAACCCCTACGTCACAAGATGGGTTGCCAACTGGCTCACAGACAGAACCCACATGGTAAGAGTTGAGGGAGCTAGGTTGGACTCTAAATCGGTTACAAGTGGCATTCCTCAGTGCTCAGTCCTAGGACCCCTCCTGTTCGGCATAAAATTCTCAGAGGTACAGGCAAGCACAGGAGGACTATGGCTGACCAAGTACACAGATGACTGCAAAATAGGGGCTATAACTGACTCTCCGGCTGACACAGACATCCTCCAAAAGGGTCTCACTGAGACGGATAACTGGTGTCAAAATCATGGCCTCAAGCTAAATGCCAAAAAGTGCATAGTCATGCCCTTTGGAAAAAAAAAAGTACCCACAAACTACCACATTGTTGGTAGTCCCTTAAATATGGAAGACGTAATAAGGGATCTGGGGACCCAAGTAGATAGTAATCTCTCCTTTGATAATCACATTGCCAAAGTGGTTAGAAAATCCTTCTACATGGCCCACGTTATCACAAAAGGGTTTGCATCCAGTTCAAAAGAGGTCATTGTGCCCCGCTACTCATCGCTCATCAGATCCATCATATAACTATATAGCATATACATATATAGCATCATATCATATCATATACAACGCCCCACTTGGAATGTATCTTACAAGACACCTGCAACAGCAGGAAAGACCACAGACGTACCTCACCAAGAGGATCACTGGCCTCAAACAGATGCTCTATGCAGCTCGACTGAAGAAACTCCAGCTGTACTCTGTTGCATACCGCCTACTCAGAGGTGATCTCTGCCTGACATACAAGGACATGTCCAACCCAGAACTGATGGACATGCTCCACCTAAAGAAAAGCTTATCCCCTCGAGCCACATACTCTATGGATCTAAACCTCACCACAACAATAAATAGTACGTGCTGGAAAGACAGATTCCTGTCCCAGAGACTTCCCATGCTTTGGAACAAGATTCCAATCTGCATTAGGCAGAGCTCCTCACTAACACTCTTCAAGAGAAACCTTAATGAGTGGATGGGAAACAGAAAGTTTACCCCAGGGATCACTTCAGTGGCTCTGCTGGACAGAGGCACAGGGAACTAATCTAAGGGGGCGGCGAAAGCCAACACATTCTGGCTAGGCTTATAAATGCCTTTGGGCAGATAGCCTAGTACTACCTATGAACCTATGAACCTACATATTTATATATATATATATATATGTATATATATATATATATATATATATATATATATATATATATATATAGATATATATATGCCTGTGTGTGTGTGTGTGTGTGTGTGTGTATATATATATATATATATATATATATATATATATATATATATATATATATATATAAAATACATGTGTGTGTGTGTGTGTGTGTGTGTGTGTGCATATACAGAAGAGTGTGTGTGTGTGTGTATATATATATATATATATATATATATATATATATATATATATATATATATATATATATATATATATATATATATATATATATATATATATATATATATATATATATATATATATATATCTATCTCTATATATATATATATATCTATATATATATATGTATGTATATATCTATATATCTATATATGTATATGCATATACACATATGTTTATGTGTGTGTGTGTGTGTGTGTGTGTGTGTGTGTGTGTGTGTGTGTGTGTGTGAGGATATAGATAAATAAATATATATATATATATATATATATATATATATATATATATATATATATATATATATATATATATGGGTCTACCTGAAAGCACCGAAATGCAAAAACACTGACAATGAGATAACAGACACCACAAAACCGAAAGTTCACAAACACGAAACATCACATGCCCGACAAACCACAATCCCGAAATTCAACAAAATACCTTTTCCATAAAACACACACAAAACACAAGCACACCAAAAACCTTACAAACCTACACTAAACCTTACATACACAACTATCTATGCACTAACCTTAACCCAAACCCTAACCCTAAGGTCCTTTACTATCGCACACTCACCTAACCCGCGCCCTAACTTACTTAACCTGCCCCTAACCCTAAAGTCTGTCAATATCGCACACTTACCTTACCTGCACCCTAACCCTAACTCACTTATCCCGCCCCTAACCTTAAAGTCTGTCACTATCGCACACTTACCTTACTCGCACCCTGACCCTAGCATCTGTCACTATCACACACTTACCTTAATATGTCGGTGTTCTTAGCGTTGGGATTTTCAATCATCGGTCATCTCCATTGTCAATCTTCCGGTGTCGGTTATCTTGTTGTCAGCGTTCGGTATTTTCAGGGACATATATATATATATATATATATATATATATATATATATATATATATATATATATATATATATGTGTGTGTGTGTGTGTGTGTATATATGCACATATATCATATATCATATATAGGGAGAGAGAGGGAGGGAGAAAATGATAAGGATCCAGAAGGAAATAGTAAGCAACCAACATGAGAAGGGGTGAGGAGGGTTGCAGCATTGCCACAGTAATCATCTACTGTTACGATAATTCTGTTTACACAACTGTACCATGTTCTTCATAGTGATAATTGCTGTGGTAGCATATAGCTATATGGGATGAATGGCAAATTCTTGATAGCCATGGAGGAGAACCGGGGGGGGGGTGAAGTCACTGCCTCTAGAATAGATTTACAGTCCAAACCTTTCCAAAATGCCATCAAAAGAGACCAGGCCCTAATAGAGGGGCCTTTGGTACTGTCTGGAACTGGCTTAGCATTGATTGTATAATTCAAAGTGAACTCAGTCAACCATGCATATGAATGAAAGATTTGTTCTTAATGATATCCTGTCTTTATGGAATGCCAAATGACAGCAACTTAGAAACTCTTCTTGCAGATGTCAGAGCAGTAAGAACAGTTTTTGATGTAATGAACACTTAAATAAGTTTGATGTTCAGGTCCAAATAGAGACATGGTTAACTTTTCCAGCACAACATTAAAATCCAGAAAGCTGGCTTAAGATGTAAGTGATTGGGGTGTATCAAACTTCTTGTCTAGTGAAAGTAGGTCCAGTTTGTGAGGAAGTTTGTGGTAATTGCCCTTGACCAAATCCATAAGAAAGGAGAAACAAGTGGGCCAAAAGGAAGTCACTACAATTATTTTTGGAGTCCTTCGAAATGATCAGATTCACCATGGATATTACTGGAAAGGGTGGAAATTCAAAAAATAATATTCTAGTCAATGGGATAAAATATACTTGAGGTGTTCCCAACAACTGGATCAATTCCAGGATGACCCCTTCATTCAACTTCTATTCTTGAGGATCTAAACTGTTTTGCTCAGCTTGCCTGCCATTAAGTTTTGCTCTGATGGAATGCACGATTCCTGTATGGTTACCAAGTGCTGAAGAGCTACCTCTCAAGCCATCACTGCCAGTCTGCACAGATGGTAAAACCTTGTACCCCTTGCTTGCTGATGCAATACATCACTGTGGTGTTGTCTGTAATCACCTGGAGAGGCACTGGGGACCATAGACTATAAAAATACTTTACAGCATGAATCACAGCCAACATCTCCCTGACATTTATGTGCTCTGGTCTGTCTGAAGAATGCCACAGGCCTTGCACATTTACCTCTGTTGAAACTGCCCAAGTGAAACCTGTGGTGTCCATAGTAACAGACTGACTTGGAGGTTTAGGAGAAAAGTGCAGACAAGAAAATTCCAAAATTGAAATTTGAAATTCCAGAGGATGCAAATGTTTGGTCTATGTGCTTTCTTAGAAACTACTGAATCATTCTCATGTGTAATCTGGCAAGAGGAATCATGGTAATCATGGTAGCCACGAACCCTAGGATCCTCAGATACTATTCTGGCTGAAGTCTGAATCTGGGTGGACATGCTCAGGAATGTTTCCAGATAAAAAATACCTTCTCTTATGTCTTATGTCAAAACAGCCCATTTGCTGCAGGATATCTATAAGACATCCTAGAACGACAATCCTGCATGGCAGTGTCAAGGAGGACCTTGGTTATTTATCTGAAACCCTAAGTTAATCAGAATAGATGAAAGCCATAGCAATGACTCTTGACAACTTTGAGAAAATTCAGCAAGCATGAGGAAGTTGTCAAAATATGGAAATATGTGAAAGTCATTAAGTCTGCAATGAGCTATGATTGCAGCTATACACTGTTAATACTGTTAATTGTTGATACAAATCTCATGTTCAACCTATCCCCACCAACGTAGCAGCGTTACCACGTTCCTCATTGGGCAATGTCAGCTACGAGGATATCCCGAATGGGCAGAGGCGTTCTCCATCTCCCTTTCCGTTGGGCTGCACCCCGAGGAACGACGACAATGGAGGAACTGTGAGTCAAAAGGGGATTCTCAATTTTTCAATGGTTTCTGGTAATCACGAGGAGGATATTTATCTTATATCGGGGGCTAAACCTAAGCGTATACCGCCAACACGGACATATGTTGCATCAGAGAAGTCGCATTCAGCTATAAACAAGCAACATGAAGGTACTGTGTTTCAGCGCTCCCCTGTGGGAGAGAGCGATAGTCATGTCACTTTTAACTTTGATAAATTTTTGCAACTGCCTTTTGAATTTTGTGTTATGGATAAATCGAAAGTCAAGTGTACTAGTAATGAGGGATATAACTGTACTCTAAAGGATATGATTTACAATTTTGGGAATAAGCTCAACAAAATTAAGACACTCCGAGTGGACAATTTATATTTGCGCAAATGTATAGACAGTGGCATAGTCCCTATGGGTTTAAGATTTTTCAAGGAACCCATAGGGGTTGATATGAATACTGAGAATATCAAAATCTGCAACAATATGTTCAACAGCTTTGGTAAACAGTTTATGGAGTTTATTGTGTCCTGCAATGACTCGAAACTCAGTACATTGCTTCATGAGGTTGAATGTATGAATAAATCTATTATCAAGGATATGCTGTTTCCTCAATGGGAGAAACTCTATGGTAAACAATTTGATTATGCTGAAAATAATTGCAAAAAAGCATTTGAAAGAAAATGTAAGAAATTTCATAGGGATGTGCATCAATATGAGAAAGGAACAGTGTATAGATGGAACCCTAGACAGGAGAGGGAGACCAACAAGGAGGCTGTACATGTTAGGAGACAAGATGCTATCAATCACCATCATCAAGAGGATGATTTTTTAGAAGAGGGGAGGGGATACAACAATTGGCAGCCTGTATGTCGGAACAAGAGGGGCCAGAACAGATGGAACAAACACAGGAATTATTAGGATACTTTGCTGAAGCCAATGTCAGTAACTCCCCTAGTCAGGATTATGACAAACCACAGAAGGATAATATTTATTACACCAGAGCACTGTCATCTAATAATATCATGCATACCAGTGGTGAAGTTAAAATTTACAACTACAGTACTTATGAAGTTCAACCTGAGTTATTTAATGTTTTTTCTAAGGGAATGAAATTCATTCCGGATAAGTCATTGGATCTTATTGACACTTTGATTGAAGTCAAACTATTTTTTCAAAAGGTAAACCTTGGGGTGTTTTTTCACAACAGTCCCCTACAGCAGCTACCCCCAGGAGGTCTAAGAAAGAAAAGTACCTTTACCCCTCCTATGTACAAAACTCTGGGTTCTTTTGAAAAGGTGATCAATACGCAATTGTACAATTTATATAACAAGCATAAGTACAACAGTACACACTATGACACAAGGAAACAAGTCAATACTGTCACTGATTCCCTATGTGAACAAAATATAAGGATTATGTCAGCAAATAAGGGGGGAGGGATAGTGTTATATGATCAAGAAAAATACACCAGTAAAATCTTTGACCTTCTCAACAATTCTACACATTACGAGGTATCCTCCCTTAATCAGGTGAATATAGCTCACCGTAGAATTGATTCTTATCTGGAGGAGTTTCTATTGGACAACAGAATCAGTGAAGATTTGTACAGGTTTCTTAGAGTGGAATTTCCTGTTTTGGCAACCATTACAGGGATTCCAAAAGTTCACAAGAACCCATTGGATCCCCCTTTCAGGCCGATTATTTCTGGGAGCCTGAGTAAGGCCTTCCCTTTTGGTAAGGTCATAGATCACAGACTTAAGCACATGTATAATTTGATAGCCCATATCATGAAAGACTCTTGGGAATTCTTGGGAATATTTAAGCATGACATGTGGAGTCCCAATCTTATATTTGTCACTATTGACATCAAGGATCTCTTTTCATGCATTCCCAAGGATGAAGGTATTTATAGATTTAACAACAGTCTACGTAAATTTAGTGGACTTGATCAAGAGGCCATCTCCTTACTCACTGAATTTTTGGACATTGTACTTGACCACAATTACATATACTACGAAGGGGAGTACTATAGACAAACCACTGGTGTGGCCATGGGGGCGGCTTGTGCCACCATGTACGTGAATTTAGTACTACTTGATTGGGAGGAGGAATTTATTCTGCACTCCCTTTGGACACAATATTTCAAATCTTATGTCAGGTACCTGGATGACATCTTTGTCCTGTGGGAGGGAGATGCAGATATGCTTAAAAATTTCATTGATTATATGAATCAAACCACCAGTTACCTCAAGTTCACTTACCAGTTTGATACGGAGGGGATTAACTACTTGGATGTATATATATATATAACGATGGTCAATCTTTTCAATCCAAGATCTTTAGGAAGGACACATTTAGCAATGGATACCCACACTTTGATAGTGCCCATTCATATTCCACCAAACGTAGCATAGTAAAGGGACAGTGTATTAGAGCTGCCAGAATGACATTAGTGAAAGATTGTATGTTGAGTGAACTGGCATTCATTGGTCATTTATTCAGGGACAAAGGATATCCCATCCATATGATCAATGATGTAATTCAATATGTCTCCAAAGAATGGGGCAAGAAATATCCACCACTATTGGGTGTAGGACTACAGACTACCAACAGGAGACAAAACACTAACAATGCCAATAAAGATGCTAAGGATGACAACTACATGAAGGCCTGTATTCTGAAATATGGTAAATACACTAAGGAGGTTAAGGAAATAATTATTTTGAATTGGAATATACTAACAAGTGATGATGCAATCAAAGATAAAATATCGCATAGACCCCAGTTTGTGTACAAAACGGGGACCAATTTAAAAAGAATTATTGAAGTAAAATCCAATTATAAAAGGAAAGGGACGGCCAATAGATCAGGAACTAGGAAATGTGGGCATTGCAACTTTTGTAGCTATATTTTTGAAGACCAAACTATCACCTTGAAAAATAACATCAGTAGTAAGGTGAGATTTTGCTATGGCAATTGCCAGACCCAACATCTGATTTATTTGGCCTTATGCTGTTCCTGTCTGAATTACTATGTGGGGAAGACAGATCGCCGGCTAAAAAATAGGATCTATGACCACATCTATTGTATTAAGAAACAAGATGTTAATAATGCACTGTTCCGTCACTTAGCCAATAGTCCAGGGTGTACTGGCTTTAAATTTGCTATTTTAGAAGTAGTACTACCCAATCCTAGGGGGGGGGGGGCATCAAAGCGGTGGTAGGTGAAAAGGAAATCAAATGGCAGATTCGGCTTAATGCTGCCATTCTCCCTGGTCTCAATGAAGTGATCCCCACCAAACCCCTAGTAAGAACATAGTACATCAGGACAACCCACGTTCAGTGTTTATGGTTGTTTTTATTTTAATGTATATTTTTATACATTTTTATAACATATTCATAATATGTATCAAATATGACTATTTTTATAGTTTATATTTATTGCTGGAACACGTTATTGGATTTTGAATTACAATGTTAATTTTTATTTTTTATTTTTAACAAAAACAACATTTTACCTTGACTTGGTTATGTGTGATACAAATTTGACTGTATCAATTCTAGTACTGGGAAGGATATTTGTTGGTCTCAGGTCATATATTTGTTAATTACAGTATTTTATTGTGATTTTTTATAAATATATTTTTACAATCATACTGACAAGGTTAGTGAAATAATACAGGCACCATTGATCAGTATCATGTATTTTAGTGCTGTGCACAAATAAGTTTGAGAAAGGTATTCATTAATCAATTCAGTTTTAATTGGACAGTTAATTGAATGATTTTTGTAAAAGGCGGGCTTTTTGTGTATAAAAGAGTGTGATTCAGTTAACTATGTTCTGAAGAAGTCTTTGTACCTAGATGAAAGCGCTTAACCTACGTTGTATTTTGTCCAAATAAAGAGTATTGAACTGTGCTTGGATCCTGCCTTCCTTGGACATATTGCTGATCTTTTTCGGTTGCAGCTATACACTGTTAATACAGTGCAGTGGATAACACAAAGGGTAATGCACAGAAGTGATAATATGACCCAAACAAAGAAAATCTTAGAAATTTCCTGAAGCCTTTGGCTATGGGAACATGATGATATGCATGTTTAGATGTAATGTTGCCATAAAGCCTCCTTGGGGAAATGAGAAGTAGATTCCAAAGGATTAACATCTTGAATTTTGGAACTTTCAAGTAGAGATTTAGGAAGGAAAAATCCTGAACTATTCTTGTTGAAGTTCTTGTTTGCTCAAAGCTGCAGTGAGTTAGGCCTTCTGACCTTGCTCTACTCTTTTCCAAATATCTGCTGAGAGACTACAAAAGATAAGAGCTTATTTTCAACTGTTTTCTGCACTTCTGATTAACGAAAACAATATTTGCTGCATATCTGTTAAAACTGAGCAACTGTATTTTACTGCATTTTTTAGATTGTCTGCTAACTGAATTCTTCTTACAACTGTAATTGCTGTTCATCTGCTTGTTCTGTTCATTTTACTTGTTGCTGCACTTGAAAAATACTAGCATAGTCTTGGTTCAGGTTTTTTTTAATCTAGTACTGTTTGTGACCATTGGAGCTTATAAAACAGCTAATCTTTTGTCTGGAGAGGCCCAGCTGTGCCCTTGTAAGAGGAAGGGACAGTTTGGTCTGATCTAGCTTGATTTACTGTTGCAGGGGTCTGTTTATGGTGTTTTGATTAGATAATTTGAACTTTGACTGCTTCCTGTTTTTCTCCTTTAAACAGCCATTGCTTGAACCTATTTGTGCTTGTTTGTGCCTGTTTGTGTATCACGCAACATCATGGATTAATGTGCACAGGGATTGCCAGTTACAGATGCCTGCTCTCTAGCCTTGCAAATATTACCTAAATGAGAGCTCCTCATGCCTAAACCTACTAATACCTGCCCCATGCTGTATTCCTCTTTAACTGTTATAGCCAGATCAAGATTATTCCTAGGACCATGAACTGTCAGTTTTCCTCCTTTTCTCTTACCAGCCTGGCTGACATGGGTCTGCTAAGGCAGTGTAGCAACTGCCTCATGTACACTGACAACCCCCTACTTCTAAATAATTTCTGTACCATTTATGAGAGATGTACCTACATTATGAATCTGGAAACCCAAATCTCTCACACAATAGATAGCAATACAGAGTGGGTTGTCAGCCCACCTACCACAACTACTACTCATGACACATAGCATACACATAGACCAACATATGTGCAGGTGCTGACAAAAGATCTACCTAAACAGCAGAGGCCACCAAAACAGATACATACTAAACCAACCATAACATCCAAAACACACAATACACATAATGACACAAGCACAAGTGTCTCACCATCAAAGCCCATAAGGCAACATACATCCATTCCAAATTTCTTAGTCATAGGAGACACTATAGAGAGGTACACAAACATCCTCCTCACCAGGCTGAACAAGGAAAAAGTCATGGTCAGCTGTCTTTCTGGTGCCAGGATTTGCTAGATCACATAGGCACTCAAGTCTCTCAACAACACGTACCATTATGATTCGGTCATAGCACATGTTGGTGTGAATGACTTGAGACGTACCTCCCTAAACTACATGAAGAGAAATGTGCTTGAGCTCCCTGATCATGTGTCACAGGCAGGTATGTCCCTAGCCTTGAGCATCATATTACCCTCGCCTAGGATGATACGACAATATAAACAGAAAATCATTTACTTAAATAATTGGCTTAGTCTCTGGTGTCATTCTAAGAGGATCCAGTTTCTGTCAGCCTGGGATGACATGATCAATAGACCTCAATGCTTTGCCAGAGATGGTCTTCATCTGTTACCCCTTGGATTTTGGCTACTGGCAAATGCTCTTGCCATCCCCATGGTGCCTTTTTTACGTAAAGTCACAAGGACAAAATTCCCGACATAAAAATTTCATCAAAAAACTATTTCAGGGTTATGCTGCTAAATGCTAGGAGTCTTAGCATGAAACTGCACTCACTGGAAGCAGTCATCACTTTGGAAGATGCAGACATTTGTGCAGTCATGGAGACCCAGTTCAAGGCTGTGGACAGCACCCCAGCCATACCACGTTACATCTCCTTCCACATGTTTAGACCCCAAACTGAAGGCATGAAAACTAAAGGAAGTGGTGCATCAATATTCATTAAAGATAAATATACCTCCAGAGTAGTTAAACAGTATGATTCCCTGGAAATACTTCAGGTACAATTAACTGTTGGTAGGACACCTGTTCAAGTCATTGCCAGCTACAGGACACCCAATCCACCTATTTGGCTCTGTTTGAGTCTATCAAGATACATCTGAATACCATGGTTTTGGGCAACTTCAACTACCCATTCATTGACTGGGTAAATTACTCGTGCTCAAACCCACTTGCCCACAGGTTCTTTGACTTCATTAATGCCATCACCCTGGACCAGCTTGTTGACACCCCTCAGATGAAACTGGCAACTATGCCGAGTTCTACACCAGTGCTTTATACAAAAAATAAGTTATGTGCTCACTGTAATGTTCCATCTGTGTTGTCTACCTTCATTCATCCTTGACAGATGGGGTTTGGTTACGATACCGGAACCAACTTGGCCGTTACTACAGCTCGCTCCAGGCAAATACCTCTTGACCTTCATCTCTACCCAGAATCCCTCTCTCTCAATTTCAAAACATATAAACCATATGTACATTGTGAAGTAAGCTAGATGGAAGCCTTATCTACTGTGCTTGGACAACATAATAGTTCATATGAATGTGATCTGCTCCACCAAAAAATGTTTGAGGTTGGGGGATGGAAGGGGGAAGTCAAGGATGAATGAAGACAGACAACACAGATGGAACATTATGGTGAGTACATAACTTCTTTATCTGATGTTGTCAGTCTTTATTCCATCCTTGACAGATGGGACAGAGTCCCCAGCTACCTAAAATCTTGGGTGGAGTCATGGAAGGATATTCTTGAGCACCATCAAGCCAAAGGATGACATTCCCCTAGAGACCAACTCCAGTTTGTAATGAGTAACAATGGTATGGGGTGTAACCCAAGTAGGTGCTGCACATATGTCATCCATTGAAGCTCTAGACTGAAAGACAGCTAAAGTGGCTATAGACCTTGTAGAACGTGCCCTGACAGGTTTAGGCAAGGTTAATTTATTCTTATCATAAGTGAATGAAATGCAGTCTTTCAGCCACTTAGAGAGAGTAATCTTGCTGACTGCCTTGCCCAACTTTGTGCATTGGAAAAAGAAACTAACATTTGGTTTGACTACTGTCTTATGTTTTTTGTTCTGTCTATGGACATCTAATAAATGTAGGGCATACTCTCCTTTGTTAGAATGATTAGGGAAGAAAACCAGTAAATTAATTGTCTGGTTAATATTAGCCTCTGATACAACTTTGGGTAGAAAGAAGGAATTATTTCATAAAGACACACTATCCTTATGGAAAACTAGGTAAGACTGTTCAGATGATAAGGCCCGGATCTCTGAAATCCTTCTGGCAGAGGTAATGGCTACCAAATAAAAGAGTGTCTTCAAAGATAAAAACTTCATATCACATTCTATAGAGGGTGTGAAGGGAGAATGCATTACTGCCTGAAGTACTAGGTTCAAGTCCCAAGGAGGAGTTGGATCTTTGAATGGGGGATTTAATAGAAGTGTGCCTCTTAGGAACAATTTACAAAGTCTACGAGAGGCTAAAGAACGTTCATCCAAACCATTATGAAAATTAGTGATAGCAGCTAATTGTAGCTTGATGGTGGAAAGAGATGCTCCAGCATTAAATAGAGAGGCTAAAAAATCTAGGGCATGCTCTGTGGAAGTGGAAAAAGGATCACTTTGTTTTTCAAGGGCTACAATGGTGAATCTCTTCCACTTACTGGAGTACAGTTTTCGAGTGGAAGGTTTGTGAGCCGATAAAAGGATGTGGTGTACTGGAGAAGAAATATTAGGACACCTGGCAATTAATGGAACTGGAGGAACCACACAGTCAGCTTGAGCTTCAAAATGTTAGGTGAACAAGACCGTCTAGATGGGACAGAAGATCTGGCACTGGGTCCAGAATCCAAGCTTGTCGAATCAGATGAGGTCAAAGAAAGGGGAACCCAAACTTCTTGGGGCCAAAAGGGAGCAATGAGAATCACTGTGCTCTTCAACCTGAGTGCTTCCTGTAAACATCTGGGAATTAGAGGTATCAAGGAAAGGCATATAGGAGACCAGCGGCCACTCAAAGAGGACAACATCTCTGGGTGACTTTCCCAGAGGTGGAATCAGGGCAAAGTAATTACTGCACTTGTTGTTTAGGGGAGATGTGAACAAACTGCAGCAAGGTTGGCCCCAAAGATGAAAAATCATTTTTGCCACTTTTAGATTGAGAGACCATGCATGAGGCTGAAGGATGCATCTGCTCAGCTTGTCTGCAATCACTCTGGAACTCCCAAGAATATGCATTGCTATTAGAAAGCAGTTGGAAGAGGTCGCCCACTGCCACACTCTGAGATCTTCTCGACAAAGGGGGTAACACTTGGTTCCTCCCTGCTTCTTGATGTACCAAACCACTGACATATTGTCTGTTTGAACTGCACTAGTCCCCTGAGGAAGAGCTGTCTGAAAGGCCTGCAATTCAAGAAGCACTGCTCTTATTTCCAGGACACTGATGTGCAAGTTGGTCTCTAATAGGGACCAAGTGCCTTGGACCATCTTGTCCAGAAAAGGCCCACCCCATTTGGGAGGTGCCCATGGTCACTATGGCCATGGGCTCCAGAAAAACAATGGGATAACTGTGAAGAAGTTATTTGGAAAGTATCCACCAAAGAAGATCCGTTTTGCAACGGTTGGTGATCAGGACTTGGTCTGACAATGGGCGATGAAGGATAGACCACTGGAAGGCTAGTAACCATTGCAGAATTCTCATATGTAACCTGGCTAGCAGCACTAGGGTTACAGAGGCTGCCATAGATCTTAAGCTTGCAAGACTAATCATGCTGGAACCTTCTTTGTGTGGATTAACTTCTGAACCCGAACCACAATTCTCTGATGTTGTTCTGGAGGAAGAGATGCTATTGTTCTTTGAGTATTCAGTACTGCCCCTATGGATTCTAAATTCTGTGTTGGGGTTAAACATGACTTTTCTAGATTTACCATGATCCCTCAAGTGAGCTGCTACTACTGCCATGTATTTGGTAAACACCCTGGGGGCTGTGCTGAGTTCAAAGGGGAGTACCCAGAATTGGTAATGACTGGTTGCCAGCCATAAGTGGAGGAATTTTCTAGAGCGTGTGTCCTTTTTTACATGGTAATATGGATCCTAAAAGTCTATTGAGCACATCCAGTCACCTTTCTTCAGAAAGGGAAGAATAGACTGTACCATGAGCATCCAGAACTTTGTTTACTGAACTGATCTGTTCAGTACAATAAGCTCCAAAATTGGTCTCATTCCCCTGTCATTTTGGCACTAAAAAGAATCTTGAGTAAGTTCCTGATCATTCTTGGTCTGGTGGGACTTGCTGGATGACTCTTTTGTCCAGCAGTTTTTGGATTTCTTGTGCTGCTGAATCCCTCTGATTGCATTTAACATTGGGAAAGCAGGGGGAGGTTGAGAAAATGGAATGGTATACCCTCTGGATACAATCCGTTGCACCCATGAATCTGTTGTTATGTTTAGCCAGGAATTTAGGTGCAAGGATAAACATCCCTGACTTCCTCAAGAGAAAGACAATCTAGCCTCCCTTCAGGAATGGTGAAAGGGCTTGCCTGTGAAGGAATCCCTGAAGACCTGGTTTTGTGGACCACCTCTGCCCTGAGGGCAACATCTTCTATTATGGTTCCCCCCTCTGCCCCTGGGGGAACTCCCTCCATGTGTGTCTTGGAAAGGCCCTTGAGATTTTTTGAACCACATCTTTCCAACACTCCTCTGATTCCTAGAAAATTACCTTTCCTTTAGGGGGTGGAAAAACATATACCCACATCAGAAAGGGTCTTACCATCTTTCTCACATGTGGATAAAGTCTCTTTCACTTTCAGGCCAAACAGGCATGTTCTGTCAAAAGCAGCATTGATGAAAGAAGACTTCAGTGGTTCCTCAAAGTCACACAGACACATCCAGGCATTTCTCCTAATGTCTACGCCTGTACCTGCGGCTCTAGACATCTCTTCGGCTGTATGGGTAATCAGCCTCATGGACGAATTGGACACAGACTCCAGGGTGGCTAACTGGAAAGCCACCTTCTCTTGGTCTCCCTCAGCTACAGCTCCCACCAGGGTGTCTGACAACTCCTTAATCAGGGCCTGTTGGAGTTTGGTGAAATTTGCCAAAAAATTCAAGGACTTTACAGCAAAGGCCGAAGAAGCATAGACCTGCTTCCCAAATCTGTCCATAGTCCGAGACTCCCTGTTGGGCAGATGGACAGAGGAACTCTCCTCAGCCAATTCCTTTTTAGTGGCAGTGGCTAACTTCTTGGCCCAAAACTGTTTATTTTCGGGAGTGGAAAGTATCTTATCTAGCCTTTTGGGGATGGGCTCGATGGTGTCTGCAACCTTCCATATCGGCTGTGAAATCAACTTAATGAGTTCAAGAGTCACCCAAAAAGTTGATGGGCAGATACTGAAAGCCTGCAGTTAAACAGGCTCCTTAAAGGAAGGTTTTTGAGACTTTCAGCCACCCCAATGCTTTAAAATTTCCAAGATGTCTCCAAACGAGACATCTTCAGTGGGTGACCACGTGGACCCTTCCCCCTCATCAAAATCTGTATCTTCAGTGACTCATTCCTGGAGGGGGGGTCCAACTGCTTTATCTTGCACTTACTTTTCCTGAGGGACCTCCTCAGGGGGATAATCTGGGGAGGTATTAGAAGATGACAGTACCTGTGCTTGTAAAACCTGAGGCTTCAGTACCCACTGTCTGAGAGGAGAGGCAGGTGGAATAACCAAGCTAGAGGGAGGTGCCTGTTCTGAGGGGGTAGGTGCTGACTGAGTCTTTGCAAGAGAAAGCCCCTCTGCATAGCCTTGAAGGCTGGCCCCTCTGAAGAGGGAAGGGAACCCAGAACAGAGAAAGACTGCCTTGGGACTGGGGTCACTCCCTGCTCTGAAGAACCAACCCTGGAAACCAAAGCCAGAGCCAAACTAACTCAAGCTGAAGCCCTGAGGAACAGGGATGACTCCAAAAATCCTGGAGTAGAGACCTGCTCCCCAGAATCATCAGGGTAGCCATGGCTCCTGGAGATTTCCAGTTCAGAAATAACAGAAGAGCACAGGGTAACTACCAGCTCTGAAGAAACAAATAACTTCAGAGCCGGCAGTTGGTGCCGGGAGGTCCGGAATAGAGGACTCTAAGATGTCCGAGGATGGTTAGAGGATGAGTAGTTAATGGTTTGAAAGAAGTATAGGTACTAAGACTTGACAGGATCACTACCAAAGGTTGTCCTGAAAGCCCTCTAGCCCACAAATGTTTATTCACCAGCCTCTCCACTTTGAGTTCTGAGAGACTTTTGGTGGAGTGACTGAAGTGGAAGGAGACTTAGGCCTCTGCAAAAATACTTCTGGGAGCTCCCCAGGAAAGGAATCTATTAATGGAGAGTATGTAGTTCTAGGCAGAAAAGTCTTAGTAGGCAGTAGTCATTTATTGTATCAATGCCTTTGATGTTGAAGGGCTCGAAATTGCAACTGGTGCTGGAACGGACATCATTGGTACAGGAGTGTCTGCAGCAGTGGCCTGCAGTTCCATGGAAACTTTCAGAACCAACGTCTTCAAATTTTTAGTTTTCAGAACTGATGGGGAGGTTGGAACCAAGAGACTTATTTGCTTGGATTCTTCAATAGAAGAAGAGGAAGGGGATGAAACATCTGTCTTAGTTTTACCAACAGTGGATAAGGATTCCCCAAAAGCTGACAGAAATAGCCCTTTCAGAATAAGTTTATTACTGGAAATCTGAGGAGGGATTTTATGGCCACAATTCTGGAATTTTTTGAAACCAGAGGGGGGCCTTACCCTTTTCAGCCATGACAAGGCAAGAAGTAGTTACGTAAAAGCCAGCTAAAGAAAGAAGAATATCATTCTACAAAGTAGAGGCAAGACAGAAAATTATTTTTACTATTTTTTATATTTGGAAAGGAAAGCAGAAGGTGAAGGGACTATCAGCAATGCCAGTGGAAGAAATATACTAGCATGTACAAGGATGAGAAAACTGTTGGGGGGATTATCAACAGTGATAGTGGGAAACACATGAAAGTGTAAAAGGGGGAGTATCACTGATGATGCTTAAAGAGATACACTAAGTGTATGAATAAAGACAGAAGCAGAAACTAAGAAAAAAATGACAAAGTTTACCTAATCCCAGTATGCTCAAGAGTAATTGCTAGATGTAACCATTTCAAAAAGTGACAAACAAAATCTGAGGTAATTGAGAGACAGGGATTCCGGGTGAGGTGAAGCTCAAGAGTTTTTGGTGGAGCGAGCTAGAGTAACGGTCGAGTCAGTTCTGATATTGGAACCAAACCCCATTTGTCAAGCATGGAATGAAGAATGACAGCATCAGATCACCTGTATAACTGCACTGACTGGGGAGTACCTGAAAGGACCAAAACAAGCTCTTCAAGCAAAAGCAAAACTTGTCTGATGGACAACTACCATTAACAAGATTTACAATAAGAGTTGCTGTCTAAGAGTAAGAGGGAGTGGACCCTAAACTGGAAACACACCCTCCTCAGCTTAAACAAGCAAATAAGACTTCTTGTGAAGTCCTCCAGTGCAAATTATGAACCCAATTAACTTCCCCAACTAATGACAGTCATAAGGTATTCTTTAGTTACATCCATAACCTAAAAGGAAAGGCCCAGATTTGTGCTGAATTGGTAGTTAATGATTCCACAAACACTGAGCTTGTAGACATAGCTAACCTGTTAGCCAACAGGCTCTGAGAAAACGTCACTCCACTGTCCCCACCACACATACCCCATGACATCCCTACCACCCGTCCTCTACCTTGTATCTCTAAAGAGAAAGTTGTAAATGCCCCTTCTAAGGCCAGAAACACAGCATCTATGGGACCTGATAGCATCCCTGGCTGTGTTCTACATGGGCTCCAACAAGAATTAGCAACACCACTGGGTACACTTTTCTATCATAATCTAAGCACCTGCTTTGCCCCAGCTGAATGGAAAATGGCACCAATTACCCCCTTGCACAAAGGTGATGCTTCCACTGACCCTGGGAAATACAGATCTATTAGCCTGACTAATCCTGTCTGCAAGGCCATGGAGTGAATCATCATGGACATTATCAACAAAGATACAGGTAATATCCAAACACTTGACCCTATTCAGTTTGGATTTGTCAAAGGAAGAGCATATGCCTGTTAAACCTGGTGGACTTCTTCAAGACAGTCAACAAGGCCCTGGATGACAGGAAATCTTTACAGTACACCTTGCTCAGGCATCATTGACAAACTCACCCAGCTAGGTATCAACTAGTGTTAGGTGGGTCACAAACTGGCTCACTGATAGAACCCATACAGTTAATATAGGGGACTCCACCTCCAGCAGCAGACCTATAACCAGTGGTGTTCCACAAGGATCAGTCCTCTACTGTTTGGAATCTATTTCTCTGAAGTACAAGAAAAAACTAAAGGTCTGGCTGACAAAGTTTACTGATAACTGCAAACTGGGAGTGGTCACAGAATCTCCAAACAATGTCAACATCCTACAAGAGGGTTTTACACAAACAAATGATTGGTGCCAAACTTATGGCCTTAAACTCAATGCAAAAATTGTATCATCATCCCTTTTGGTAAGGATGATGTTCCTGCTAACTACCACATCAATAGCAACACCCTAAGTACGCACTCAGTGGTGAGAGACCTGGGCACACAGGTTGACAGCAACTTCACCTTTGATCACCATGTCTCCACAGTGGTAAGAAGGGCATTCTATACTGCTCATTACATTAATTAAGGGCATTGCCTCCAGAAAAAAAGAAGTTATAACCTCCCTGTACTCTTCCCTCATCAAGCCAATAATTGAGTACAATGCCCCTTTTCAAGCACCTGCAACAACTGGAGAGACCACAAAGGTTCCTCAGAAGGAAAATTCAAGGTCTTCAGCATCTGTCCTATGTGGATCGGCTGAAATCACTGTCATTTTATTCTTTTCATATAGACATCTCAGAGATGATCTCTGCCTTGTGTATAAGGCTATCTCTGACCCTGCTTTATTGGAAATGCTGCATATCTGCAAGTCAAATGGCACATAGGTTACTCACTCTACAGACCTTAACCTGGTATGTGACATTAATAGAATCTGCTGGAGGGACAGATTTGTCTCCCAGAGGTTACCACACCTTTGGAACTGACTCCTACTTTATGTCAAACAGGGCAGATCACTGGCCCTCTTCAAACGCCATCTGGATGATTGGATGGGCAACTGTAAATTCAAACTGGGGTTGCCTTCTGTGTCTCTCTTAGACAGGGACAATAGGTGCTGATCGTGGAAACAAGGGTAACTTGCCTAGGCTTGTAAGGGCCCTAGCCTAGTAACTTCCTATGATCCTAAGTCTCTCTCTTTGATACCAGAAACATTTTGAAAAGCTTTGATTTAATGGCACTGGTCCAATGACTCCTAGGATGAGTAAGGACTGGAGCACCTGAAGAAAATATTCTGTTTGGTTGAGAGAAGGAGAAGAACACCTCTGAAAGGAGATATTTGAATTCAGTCTCAAATGTAACCCACATTTAATACCCAGGAGTCTGTCACAATCTGCTGCCAAAGGGGAATGTACAGTGCCACTGACTGACTGAGAGACCATTTGTGAGGCTAGTAAGCTGGATTTCCCCCAGAATGTGCATTGCTATTAGAAAACAGTTGGAGGAGATTGCCCATTGTCATAGCCTCATGGCTTCTCAACAGAGGGGGCAAGATCAAGTTCCCCTTTGTCTGCTGATGTACTATACCACAGACATGTTGTCAGTTTGAATCACAATAATCCCCAGATGTAGAACATTTTGAAATGCCTGCAATGCTAGTAGGACTGCTATCATCTCTAGGACATTGATGTGTGAACTAGCCTCCTGGAAAGAAAAAAAGCCCACCTGAACTGGGCGCCATCTGTGGTTGACATGGCCAGTGGAGGAGACAGAATGAAGGGATGGCCTAGGTAAATGCCATCTGACTAAATCCACCAGTGAAGATTATTTCTGCATACCTGGGTGAGTTTGACTGGGAAGGATAGAGGATGTTGTAGATTAGACCACTGAACAGTTAGAGTCCCTGGAGAACATGCATATAAAATTATACTAAAGGAACTAAGACTATAGCTTCTACCATCTAACCTAGAGGCTGAAGGACAAGTCTGGTTGTGGCAGCATGATGAACCAGGATTTGTTGCACCTGTAACTTGACTGTAGCTATACAATGTGCAGGCAGAGAGGTAATCTGACTTACTGTGTTTAACTGGGCACCAGTGAACTCCAGGAGCTGCACCGGTTAAAGTTTGGATTTAAAGGTGTTGACTGTAATGCTTAATGTTTGACAAAGCTGGAGCAAATAGTTCCTGGCCTGTTCTAGGAGATGCCTGGTTGGGGCGATGAGGAGACACTTGTCTAATGTTGAAACAATGGGAATTCCAGCAGTCTTAACTGAGCTGCTACTACTGCCATAAATTTGGTAAACACCCTTGGGGCTGTGATGAGACCAAATGGCAGGGCTGTGAACTGAAACTGGCTGGATCTCAACCAAAAGTGCAGGTATCTTCAGGAACATCTGTTCATCTTGATGTGATAGTATGCATCCTGAAGATTGATTGAGCACATCCAATCATCCTTGTGCAAAAAGGGCAGATGGACTGAACTGTGACGATTCAGAACTTTGACACTTTCTCACAAATTAGTGTAGACTGCATAGATCCAAACTTGATCTCAGGTCCCCTGTCTTCTTTGGCACTAAAAAGAAGCTTCAGTAAGTTATCAATCCAATTTGGTCTGGTGGGACCTCCTGGATGACTCTTTTGTCTAGCAGCTTCTGAATCTCTTGACCTAAAGTTTCTCTCTGATTGGGTGGGGCATCATGAGGCTTTCTTCTTTTGGATGAAGAATCTGGGAAAAATGGTTTAAAATAACCTCTGGATATTATTTTTAGTGTTGAAGAATCTTTTCTTGTAAAAGCCCAGATGTCTGGGCGGAAGTACAAGTGTCCCCTGACTGCATCCTGAGGTGAGCTGTCAGGCAATCCTTTAGGAGAGCTGAAAGGGTCAATTCAGAAAGAAAGTTTGGAACCCCTGGTTTTGCTAGGACCCCCTGCCGCAATGATAGCATCTTCCATTCGTACACCCCCTCCTCTGCCTCTAGAGTAGTTGGCCCACTTGAGTTCTGGAAAAAACCCTGGGATTTCTGGAACCAGATTTTCTTGCCCCCTCTTTGATTCCAAGTGAAGGATCTTTTAGGGGTATAAAATCAAATTCCAATGGAAGACAGACCCTTTTTCTCCTGTTCACTGTGGTAAAGCATTTCTTTAACAGAAGGGCCAAATAAGGATGGTCCATCAAATGCAGCATTTGTTAAGGAAGACTTGAAAGGTTCTGCAAAGTCACATAGCTGCATCGAGGCATGTCTCTGTATGGTGATGCCTTAACGGGCAGCCCATGATGTATCTTCTGCAGCATGGGATATTAACCTCATGGACACACTGGAAATGAATAATAGAGTGTCCAGTTGTGAGGATGATCCTTTATAGTCCTCCACAGACACGGACTCACAGAAGGATATGGAGAGCTCTTTAGTCAAATCCCACTGCAAGTGCTCTAAATAATTCAGTGACCTCAAAGCAATGGTCGCTGAAGCAAATATATGCTTTCCAAATCTGTCCAATGCCCTAGACTGTCTATTTGGTTGATGAACAGAGAAGTTCTGCTTGGCTAGCTCCTCTTTTGTGGCTGCCACCACAACCATAGCATTAACAGGGACTCCTTTCCTCCAATGGCATCTATCTTTCAGTGGCGCCAAAATCTTGTCTGGATGACAGGGAATTGGTTTGATAAAGTCTGGCAAGAACCAAAATCTTCCAGAAACACTTAATCCTCTGGGGAAGGAGTACCTTAGGACCAACCACCCTTCAGCTTAAGAATCTCTAAAATGTCTCTGAATGAGATGTCATCTAGTGGTGATCTGGGGGACCCTTCTCCTTCATTGAAGTCAGTATCCTCTCTGAGAGATTCCATAGGGGAATCTATGTGTCTCCTTCTGTGGTTCTCTTATGGGGAACCTCCTCAGAGGGATGGTCGGAGGAAGTGTCCGAAGAGAGGGAAAGCTTCTCTAAGGAAATTGCATGGATGCTAGTTTGCACTGGTTGTCTCTCTGGAGTAAGTTTGATGGGATCACAGCTTGGACTGGCTGTGGGAATAGATGTAGGATCCAAGAAAGGAAGAAAGAGAGAGAGAGATTGAATCTCTTGGATGAGAGAAAACCCTCTCCACTACTGTGAAAGACAGATGGATCAGGAGAAGCCATGACTGGTCCCATCGGATCCAAAACTTCCAAAGCAGACAAGCCCTGAACCTGTTGCAATCCATGCCTCAAGGAGGAAGCTGGACCTAAGCTATCTAGTGCCAAGGCTCCAAAAACATCTGAGTAGATCCTGGTCCCCCAAATCAGACAACGATGCTCTGACTCTGGGACTCATCCCAATCCATGGAGACAGGAGCAGAACCAATCAGGGAAATTGTCAGAGTCGAAGACCTAACCCACTTCGGCTCCAACACTGATTCTCTCAGAACTCTTGGATCCGAGGGCTTTGAAGCCATGGGACAGATCGGAGGAGATATTACTGTATGAAAAATGGAAGGAAGGCTCACGGATCTGATGGGAGAAGGAGATGGAGGCAGAATAACCCTCATCTGAATCTGAGCTCTGTTGTATTTCCTCATCATCCTATCCAATTTGGCCTCAGAAAGACTTCTGAAGGACCTAACAGACAAGGCAGTGGACTGTGTCCTAGAGTGTTTCCTCTGTGTGGTTTGAAGAAAGGGAGAATGGAGCCAGGGAAACATTGGATCGATCATAAACTCTGGTGAGCGAGTTCTAGGAGACTTTGAAACACCATTGGCTGTATCTGAAAGCTGTTTCAGAGATTTAACTGGTACAATAATCAGACCTGAGGGTCTAGGATCTGAAGGTTTCCTTTCTGGATCCAAAGATCTTTGAGTCTTCAGTGGAGGCTCTGAAGTCACAGTGGTAGAAGCATTCTTTGGAGATCGAGGAAGAGATCTATTTCTAGACTCTAACAGAGCTTTAGAATGCTTACTGGGGGTTTGAGCCCCAGAAGAAGAAGAAGAAGGGGGTAGCAATCTCTTAAGGACTAACTTGTTCCCCCTATCTGCAATTGCCCTAGAATTAAAGGCAGCTCAGCTAGCACAACTAGTATTGAGGTGTGCTGCTCCTAGGCAATAATGCACTGCCTGTGAGCATCAAAATTTGGAGTTTTGTGCCCACAGGAAGTGCATTTTTTTAAAACCTGTAGGCTTCCTGGCTCTTACTACTAACTATAGGGGAAAAAAAGGAAAAGAAAGAAATATTTTTTTTATATACAGCAAACTATCAACAATGGTTGGATTAGTACCCTAAAAATGATAGAAAAGAAGTGAAAGTAAAGAAAATAGGTACCAACAATGGTACGCAACAAGGATACCTAAAAAAGTAGAAAAAAGGAATCAAATAAGGGCTAATGAGTAAAAACTCTGAAAAAAAGATAGCGGAAGGAGGAGGATGTAGCAAAAGTCTTAAGATATCCTAAATAAAACCTACTCACAAACGTTAATATCACTGAAAAAAACAGCATCTGCGAGAGGATTCCGCATCTGTGTGAGATGGCAGCAAACAAGATCTGAGGTACTGTAGACTACACAGGGCATTATGGGTAGAGGGAGGATCTCAAGATTGGATCCGTAAGTCTGAGATATGTGGCTGAGTTGGATCCAAGGTAGGATCTGTAACCCATACATTTAGGAAAAATGAAATGGACAACATCAGATCTGTTGATAACCCACTGACTCCAGTAATGTCAAACATGTTATGCAATACTCAGGAACATTCATGTAATTGTAATACATAATTTTCATCACTTCTGCACTGCAGGGTTTACATCAAGGTAGAATGTCAAACCATAACAGAAGGCCACAGCCAAAGCATAGTCTATGTTCACTGTAACCAATCTGTCACCATATTCTAACAGTCTAATATGAAACATCTCCCGAAGGAGTACAGCACTGATCAAGTCCCTGCTTCAGAACCCCACCCAAAAAAAATATAAAAGACTAGTGCATGTATTCAAGCTAATTTGCTTCATTTGAGTTTTGAATTTCTATGAGAATACATGATAAGATTTTCTAATGACTCACGCCTGGAAATGAAGTATACAGTTGCCATCTGGGACTCATGAAATAAAACAAGTCCTTCCTCAGTTACTGCACATAAAGATAGTAAGGTGGTTTCTAAAACTTTATATGTAGAACATCATAAAATATAATAATTTCAGCAAAGAGTTTTAATATTAAGGTGAGAAAAGCAGGGGCACCTGCCCCCAAGGAAGCTGCACATAGAGGAAAAAACATCAAAGCCGACATTGTAAGAAGTTTTACTATTTGCTACAGAGAAAATGCCAGAGAAAAGAAAAAAAAAATCTTCCAGAAAAAAAATTCAAAGGACTAGAAAACATCTGCTAAAAGAAGACTTAGACAATGGCTCCAGTGTGAATACCAGTCCAACATGGGAAGAATGAATTCTCAAGGAAGCCTAATTACAAGTCCTATTGCCAAGAAAGGCTCCCAAAGAAGGCACTCCAACTGGGTAGAAGACATGACTCAGAGGCTAACAATGACTCAGATGACTAGGACCATGCACTACAGATATGCAAGCTGAATTATACTACTGGAGACAGACAACATCTAGACTAACCTGTTTAATAGACCAGCCTGATTACTGTTGGTATTGTTACTATGAGAACTCAGCAATAGAAATGGGCAGGGGTACAAATGGCAGGACTCTTGAAGAAAGCCCACAAAAGGTTAGTATGCACATCATCAATGCTTCTAGAGCTAAGAAATCTAGTGGGTGGTGATAACATCCCACTCCAGCTGACCACATATCAATACAGAGAGCAGCACCTCTAGCTCAAAATGCCATTCAATATGCAGAAGGCCTATAAAACAGCAACAAGGCATACATAGCTTCCTACCCAACAAACTGCCATCAAGTGGAACTGGCAAAAACATCAAGGTCATCCAGCTTCACATCTGATGAATACTGCCCTGCTCGAAGAACTACATGAAAATCTTTTAAGAAAAATCTAAAATTCCTGAAATGGTAGAATGACCAACAAAATATCTGTCACTAAGGCTGGGAGGGAGATCTTGGATGGTGACCAAAATGTCTGAGTCCTTCAAGTTCCAACTAATAAAACTTTCTCATGGCTGATGAATCTGTCATCAAGAATACAACTAGTGGAAATCACAAACAATTGCCTGACCACAATATCCAAATCTCTGCAATCTAATGGAGTTCTGTGACTGACGAGGGGAAGATGGGAATCGGGAGTCTCTGACTGACATCACAATTTCTAGAATTTCTATGCATTCTGGACCGACACACAACTTGTGTATATGACAAGCAGAGGGCTAAGAATAAACTGGCCAAAACTCAACACACTACTTTGTCCTTTGATGAAATGGGGATCCTGTACATGCTCTCTCTCTTTTTCTGTCTGTGATTTTACATATGGTGAATGCAAAGTGCAAAGCCTACAACCCATCCTGCACATGAGGAAGCAGTCATCTAGAGGAAGGAAAATGTAAAAGCTCTGCAACCCTAGAGCAGCTACAACTGGTATGGTACATATAATGACCATGGTGGTGGACAGTTTCTTGACCACAAGTGAATACCATAACCAAGAAATACTGATTTCCTTAATTTAAAGAGTGGGAGTCCTGTAAAGGAAGGATGACAATATGACTACAGCTTCAGTGCCTCTAATCAAATCTCCTAAATAAGGGAAGGAATCCCAGAAGAAGCATTAACATTATTATAACTTTGAATCCTGATAAAACTAAAGAACATGAGAGTTGATATGTACTGACTTCCCTTGTCTAGAATAAAGAACTGCATCTTAAATGAAAACGGGAACCTCAAATGTTCATGTCATCTCAAGAAGGAGCCTAACCATTGCTTGAAGACCTGAATGCCTTCAGAATAAATAAAGGGTGAAACTGAAATAGAATGTGTAATTTTTTCCCTTCCTTCCAGTTCTAATTACACTGAGAAGGCATAGTGCTGTCAGTCTGCCACTGCAGCCTACTGGGTACCACTTCCCATTATCATTTTTTTCTTTTCTTATGAGTTTCTATATTATGAGAATCCAACCATAGTTCTCCCTGGACTTTGTGTCATCATGCCTGTCACCTTGATGATGCAGAGTCAGGCTGCTGTTGCACATCCTTATTTCTGTGCTGCAGCACTGAACAGACAAAGGAAGTGAACTTTTAGTACTATATTATTTTTTATTTTATTTGTTTGTCAGCGATCCTGCTTTAATCAACAAGTGGGCAAATCTAAATCCCAAGACAGCTAGCTTACAGTTAAGTAAATAAAATAAGTCTGTGTATGTACCTTTGTACTGTGCTGATTTCTGCAAACATTCACAGTCTTTTCCTCATATGTTTGATTTTCTGGAAAAACACTGAGAATTATGGCCACACAATTATGCTAGTCAGTACACATTCCATTTTTTTGCCCCAAAAATGCACATTGATTCGAAACAAAGGAATCCAGGTTCATGGTTGCCTCCATTTCAGAACCTGGACATTTGCAACCCCAACATGATAAAATTAACTCAACAATGAAGCATAATGTCCTCTACACAAATGTGTGGTGGGCACAGCACACTGATGTACTGGTGAGTATGTTATACTGTGAGTTTTAAAGGAAAAAATAAAACAAATACAGATTTCATATGGTCATCAGGAAAAACAAGGTAAGCCCTATGGCAGAATACAAAGATAAAACTTTTTCATAGACTACCATTTTGCCAGTGTGCACGTGATCATGAAGGGATAGCATTATACTATAAGATAGAGTCTACCATGTTAAGAATTTCCCCTAGTGCTTGAGGGCCATTATGTGGCACAGCCAGTTGCTTTGTTTACTAAAATAGGGGAAATGTAAGGGCAAGAACATTTTTATTTTTTTAGCCATCTTTTCTGCTGCCTTAGGGAACGGGTCAAAACATGATCAGATTGCATTAGACATCTGGTAAGTACACAGCTTTTGCAACTGATGATGTCCATTTTCATCTGATTCAACACGTGACCCTTTTCCAAGCTGTTTTTACCTGGGTGGTACCAAGGAAGGATGTCCCTAAGAATGGTGGAACCAAAGGAGAAACGTGACCTGGATTGTACATCCAGTTTATAGTGAGACACAAAAGCGTGAACTGTTGACCAAGTTACAGCAGCACAAATATCATTGATAAGAAGCCTATTCATAAAGGCTATTGGAAGTGGTTATTGCTCCTGTGGAATGGGCTTTGGGTTTTGTTTACAGGGATAAACCCTTTCTTGCATAGACAACAGAAATACAATGTGATAACATCTTGAAAGTGTTACCTTAGAAACTGATAAGCCTAATTTTGCTCTAGAAAAGGCAATGGACGATTGATCAGATTTACTGAGGTGCTTCATTCTGTGAAGGTAGAATCTAAGCTGGTGATGGACATCCAAGATGTATAGAATGTATTCCCCTTTGTTAGAATATCTAGAAAAAATACATTTGTAGGTCAATTGACTGGTTTGTTTTTCTCAGATGCCACCTTAGGTAGAAAAGATGCATTATTTCTTAAAGAAACTCTGTCTTTGGGAAAGAGTAGTCATGGGGTTTTGTAAGAAAGGGCTTATAAAGCTGAATTTCATCTGACAGATGCAATGGCTACAAGAAAAATTGTCTTCCAGGTGAAAATTTTCAAGTCTACTGTTGCTTCTGGTTCAAAGGGGGATTGAGTTAATGCTTGAAGCAAGGCAGTTATATTCCATGTAGATACTGGATCTCTGATTGGTGGGTGCGGAATGAATGCTCTCCTCAGCTCTGGAGACTTTTAGAGATGCTACAGCAGTGTCATTCTGAACTAGGAGTAACTTAGACATTGAAGAAATAAAAAAATAGAACCACCGCAGAAAAGTTCAGACAAAAATTCCAATATAGAACAAATGGGGGCTGAAAAAAGCCCTACACCTTTCAACAATGCCCAGATGGAAAAATCTTTTCCACTTACTCTGGTAAACGTTTTTTTTGTAGATTGTTTTTGGGAAGCTGAGATAATTTGAACAACTGATCCTGGGACCCTGGGCATATCTGGCTACAGTTAAACCTGGGGAAACCAAGTGGTTAGTTTCATGGACTTTTGATCCTAAGGAGGCAATCTGGCTAGGATAATGATCCAACATCCATGGGGATGTACTAGTATAGGCCACAGGAAAGGGAACCATGTTTGTCTGGGTCAGAAAGAAACAATGAAAATCTCTCCGGTTTTCATCATCTTGCTTTCTGGATAAATTTGTTCATTAGGTACAATGTGGGAAATGCATAAATGTGACCAAGGGGCGAATTGTGGATCAGAGCATCCCTTGTTGACTGCCCCTATGGAGGGGTCAGAGCAAAGTAGCTGTTGCACCTGTTCAGGTAAGATGTGAAGAGGTCACAGCAAGGTTAGCCCCAGCGGATGAAAATTAAAACTGCCACTGCTGGATTGAGGGACCAGTCATGAGGCATTAAAATGGTTCTGCTCAACTTGCTTGCCAATACATGCCTATCAGAAATAAGTTTGAAGACATCGCTCACTGCCATACTCTCATTGCTATTCAACAAAGAGGATATGAGCGGATTCCTCCCTGTTTGTTGATGTACCAGTCCATTGACATGTCTGTCTGGATTGAAATTACACCCTTGGGGCATGCAGTGCTAGGAGGCCTACTCTCTTCTCCAAGACACTGATGTGAAGATTGGCCAACAGATGTGACCAAGGACCTTGGTCCAGTCTCCCTTTGAAGTGGCCTCCCCACCCAAGAAGGGAGGCGTCTCTGGTTACAACAGCCAGAGGTTGATCTGTAAAAAAAAGTAAGACCTTCAGTTACTGCCAGAGACCTTATCCACCAACTGATGCAATCCTTGCATATTTGAGTAATACGAATCTTGGCATGTAATGGATAAATGTGAGACCACTGAACAGAAAGAGTCCAGTGAAGTACTCTCATGTGGAACCTGGCTAATGGAACCAGCTTAAATGCTGAGACCATCAGATGTAACAGTTACAGAATTGGCCTTGCAGGGGGTGAAGGATTCTGAAGTACTTGTGTAGCTGTCAGATGAGAACACTCTGGTGTTCAGAAATTTGGCAAGCTGTAACTCTGTGTCCAGGTAGCACTCAGTGAATTCTATGTTAGGACTAGGTGAGTCTTGGGTAGATTTATCATAATTCCCAGATTTTTCATTAAGTGGAGCAGAAGGTCCAGATGATCTAACAGCAGAACCCTGGAGTTAGTGGTAAGGAGCCAATCACTGAGATATGGGAACACTTGGATCCCTAAAAGGTGTAGGTGCTCTGCAACCACTGCCATTACCTTGGTAAACATTATGGAGGCTATGGAGAGACCAACGGGCAGCACTCTAAATTGGTAATGATTGGCTCCCAGCTGGAAATGAAGAAATCTCTTGGAATGTTTCTCTATCTTTATATGATAGCATGCATACTGGAGATCAATGGAGTACAACCGATCATCCTTCCTCAGAAGAGGCAATATGCACTGAATAATGACCATCCAGAACTTTGTCGGTCTTATAAACTGATTTAAGTGACTCAGATCTGGAATGGATCTGAGGTCCCCTATTTACTTGGGTACAAAAAAAAAACTTGGAATAGACTCTGGACTCTAACTTGTCTTGGAGGACTGGTTGGATGACTCTTTTCTTCTAGCAGCTTGGAAACTTCTGCTGCTGAAGGTTCCCACTGACTGGGTAGAATGTTGGAAACTTTATGCTTTTTGTTGGGGGGCAGGAAAAGGGAACTGAGTAGCCTCTGGATATTATTTTGAGCACCTAAGAATCTGAGGTAATGCTTTGTCAGACTTGTGAATGCATGGATAAGTGCCGCCCCAACTGTCTCTACAGTGCAGCAGTCAGGGAACCTTTCAGGAGTGCCTGTAGGACTTTTCAGGGATCATTAAAGCCCTGATTGCACAATCTGCCTCTGCCTCTTGGGCAACATCCATTAGTTTCCTCCTTCTCTACCATAAGAAGGTCTGTCCCCAGGAGTGTCCTTATAATAACCCTGTGATTTACGGAACCACATCGTCTTGCCACCCCTCTGATTCCTAGTGAATGTCCTTTGTAGGATGGAAAAATGGATTCCCAGAGCAGACAGTTTTAACATCTTGTTGACTCTTGGTTAACATGTCCTTTACTTTTGGTCCAACAAGTGTGGAACCATCAAATGGGGCATTAATGAAGGATATCTCAAAGCATTCTGCAAAATCACAAATATGCATCCAGGCATGTTGGTGTATGGCAATGCTAGTATCCTTTGCCCTAGCTGTGCCTTAAGCTTCATTAGATAACAGTCACATGGTCACATTTGATGTCAACTGAACAGTAGAGGGCTGGGAGTCCACAGTCTTCCAAACATCTGCAGGCAGATTACGATTACCTGAGAAAGAGACTTGGAGAGCTCTTTGGTTAAGTGTCTCTGGAAGCATGTGACATGAGCCAAATAATTCAGCTCTCTGAGGGCAAATGTCACTGAAGTGCATGTCTGTTTCTTAAACCTGTCCAACACCTTAGACTCCCAGGCTGGGGGGGGGGGGCAGAGGAACTTTGTTATGATAATTCCTCTTGGTAGCCACCACTGTCTCCATGGCATCTACTAGTAGATCTTTGTTCCAATATTTTCTATCCTTAAGTGCCAAGATTTTATTTGGTTTCTTTGGTATCAGTTCCAACACATCAGGGTCTCTCCATATCCGCTGAGCCATGAGGTCAATAAGGCAATTGACAGGCAGTATTATAGGTTCATAGGTTCATACTAGGCTATCTGCCCTAGGGCATTTATAAGCCTAGCCAGAGTGTGTTTGGCTTTCGCCACCCATTTTAAATTAATTTTGCTATGCTCTTTTTCGAGGTTATTATACTGTGCCTCTGTCTAACAGTGACACAGAAGTGATACCCGGGGTAAACCTACAATCTCCCATCCACTTATCAAGATTTCTCTTGAAGAGAGTCAATGAGGGACTCTGTCTGCAGGATGAAGATGAGCTGGAACCAAAGGCTTCCAAGAACACTGTCACATTTGGTGAAGGGTTATTTGGGGATCATCCTCCTCATTGTTTCATCAATTTGAGTTCACTGAAGGTGACGTCTTCCAAGGGGGATCAAAGGGAACTTTCACCTTTATCCAAATCCTCAGTGTCTTATGTGCTTCCATTTGCACGTCTGCTTCCTGTGAACCTGTACTGGTGGATGTTCAGATGATTCAGAATCAAACTGGGAGCTCATGAAGTAAGCAGTCACAGATGCCTGTAGTAGTGACTGTCCCTGCTGGATAGAATGAAGGGAAGAAGAAGCAGGATCCACTTGAGGTTTGAATGGAACCAAGCTGAAGAGTAAAACCTTTTTCTTTCAGCACAGCCAAAACCCTCTCAAAAGCCTTGGAGGCTGAAGCAGCAATCAGACTCAAATGAGGTTTCCTTCTGTCTGAAGAAAATGAAGATGACCTCAAGGCTAAACTCAACTCCAAACTGTCAAAAGTCGAGGCCCTGACAAGGGGAGAGACAGCACCAAAAACATCAGTGTCAATCCATCCCAAGTCCCAGCACTGACACTTCACCTCTGATACTCCAAAAGTATTGGAGCTAAAAGAGATAGGTATGTTGTTGGAGTTGAAGTATCCACAACTGTCAGCTCCATGATAGCCTGGTCCAAGAGACAAACCAGTATCAAAGAAAGAAGAAGACGGGTTGTTGAACCAGTGCTCAATACATTCAGGGGTGATAGCACTGGATTTGTGTTTTCAGAAACTTTCTTATCAGATGTCTTGTTCAATAAGGCTTCCAGATGAATGAACAGAAGAAGACACTGAAATTGGTCTTGAATATCTTTTCTTCTGTAGGATAGGAGTCTGTAGTCTCAGATTCACTCACTCTAGAGAGAATCAGAGACAAGGTGAGGTTGGTTGGATTAGAGAAACTGATGGCTCTGACTTCCTAGGAGTTTTAAGATTTGGACCAACCAAAACAGTCAGATATGGAGACCTTTTCCTGGTCCTTTCTAACCTTTCTTTTTCTCTCCTACTTTTCTCCTTTTCTAGTCATTTTTTCAATTGGTTCATTCTGCTTTTCTTTATCTTTAGTCTCGCTTTTGTCCTCTTTCTTGGCTGGAGATGCAGCAGCAGCAGATGACGAGGTGGCAGCCAAGTGAGATGACCCTGTCTATGAAGGAAGAAGGGCTTTAATAATTAACCTTCCCATGACATGACTACTGCATGAAGTATGACAGTATGACATATGGGGGTTGTGGCAAGGATTGAAGAGTACCTTAGAAAGGGGGGGGTTCTAGACCCTAGGAATTAGGATGTAATTGTCCCAGTAAATAGGATATTGGTATGATCTGCACTGGTGTACTGTATCCTGTCTGGGGAGATACGGGTAATGAAGGTGCTTACATTACTGGTGACTGCATTGCATATGCATACAGTGCTATGAGATGGTAGAAGCAGCCCTACTAATCTAGTGGACATGAGCATGGCCCTGTCCTTGGCCTCCTTACCAGTATCCCCAGAAATAAACAAACTCACTCCATACCATGTTCACAAATGTACAGGCTTTCAAAACATGAAGACACTATGACATATCAGCCTCCCCAGCATAGACACTATCCTTGTGTTTGAGGGGAATTTAATGGAGTCATATGGTTTATTACAGAGACAACAGTCCAATCTAGATAAAATAACTTGGTAATTATTGACATTGCTGACAGTGGGGAAGGCCACATGTGAATGCCTTTCCCTTCAAAGTCTGTAATAAAGGTAATCAGAGTGCATTAGTAAGGCATCTTCTGCATTACCAAATTTGTTTACCCTTGTATCTGAGGTCTGTCAGTAATGAACATCCATGACCTTTGAATGTCAGGATGTACTATATCTTGGAAAAATGAAACACTATATGGAAATCACGCCAACTTCAATGCATTATCTGGGGCTAATGTACAATTTGGCTCATTGTGAATTTTCATCATCAGTGAGGATAACAAGGGCACAGCAGTCTAAAGGACGTCAAAGGAAGATGGAAGGAATTTCAGCAGCTTGTGAATGAAGAAACCCCCATAGAAGCTGTCATGCCCCAAACATAACCTTTAACAAAACAGTAAGATGAGCCCACCCTAAAAAATAAGAACATCACTAAGAAACTACTCTGAGAAATCAGGATGGAGATGAGCAGTTTGGTTTCAGATCAGGACATAGTACAATCAAGCTGATGATCACAGTGAGACAGACAGTGGAGAAGACGCTGGAGGCAAGGAAAAAGTCCAAGTGGGCATTCCTAAATTTGTAGAAGCATATGACAAGGTCCTAAAAAAGCTAATTTAGGAAGTCCTGTTGATAGGTCAAAGTGTTGGACATACTGGTAAATTAATACATCTTATATACAAGGACCAATGGCACAGGTATGCACAGTCTTCAGACTCTCTGAGGGTTTCCCTGTGGGAGTGGATGTGCATCAGTGTAGAGCTTTGACCCCCCCCCCCCCCCACACACACACACACACCTGGCTGTAGATACTGATGATGGACTACATTAGCAAACTGGTTGGAGGGCTCAGATCAACAAAGCTGTTGTATGCAGACAATGTGGCATTAAATGCAAAAATGTAAGAGGAACTTCGGCAATGGAATGGAAACCAGAAGGCACACAGTATAAAACTGAGTATAAATAAGACAGTGGTCATGGCAACAAACAGGATACATTAGAAGAAAACTGAAAACTGAGATACAATGAAAAATAACAGAAAAGTTGATAGCTTCAAGTATCTGGGTTGAGTGGTTGAACAGAAAGGATGTCCGAAATAATGAGGTTGAAACTAGAATCAAGGGTCCTGCAGCCAACTGGCACAGAGTGCTGGGGTAGTGTTTAACAGAAGAATGCCACAGAAACTGAAAAGTAAGCTGTACAAAACAATGCCACAGCCAGTGCTTCTGTTTGGCATAAAAGCCTGCAGAGTAAAGGCAAAACAGCTGAGGAAGCTTGAGGTGATGGAAATGAAGTGCCTGAAAAGGGTGGTATAATGCACACTGTGGGACAGATGCAAAAAAAAAAAAAAAACAAGACCTCAGAGGAGAAGCCAAAGTAACCCCAATTTCACAGGTCAATGAAAACAGATTATACAGGTGGTTTGCTTACATGCGCATGAAAGCAAAAGACAATATTGTGTACAAGATTAGAAATTTACATTGAAACCTCTTCTGACAAGTTTTACTGGTAACATGTGGCTATAAAGAAATGCCATGTACTTACCATAATGTTAGATCTGTGTTGTCCATTTTCATTCTTCCACACCGCTGGGTCCCCTGATCATATCCTTGGATTTGGATCCGCCACTTTATCCCAAAACTTTGGATACTAATCTTGATCTCCTCCCTGTTCCCATAATGCACTACAACCTCCCTAACTCATCAGATCGAGTTTGCTTCCTTATGCATACTGTTGTAAAAGATAGGACAGATAAGGAAAAACTAATTTTTGAACCCCTATATTAACTTTCATTCTTCTAAGAATGACAAGGTCGGGAGATGGCTGGGAGGGAAGGTGAGGAAGAATGAAAATGGACAGCACAGATCTAATGTTATGTTAAATACATAACTTTTCTATCTGATGTTGTCCTTTTCATTCTTCCTCACGGATGGGTCATCATCCCCAGCTAAGTAACTGGGAGGCCATCACAAAAGGATATGCCGGGCAGTGTCAAAACAGAGGAAGCTCTGCTTATGGAAACAACATCTAATTTGCAGTACATCACAAGGTATGAGTCTTGACCAAATGATTGCAAAAAGGAGACTGTCATGACTAGAATCCGTGTAAAAACAAATAAATGAGGTAATTCTCAAACCATTCTGGAAAGAAATTAGTGAAACAAAGCCAGAAGTATAACTGACTAGAGCAAATTTTTTTTTTTTAATCTGCTTGATCTAAGCTCTAAGCAGTCATTAGCAAAAGACATAAATATCCAATTAGAGTTTTCATACTGTGTGGTGCTGAGAAGTAGAGAGATACTTATATAAGAACAACAGGAGGGTGTGGTATGTTTTCATCTTTGTTAGAGGTCTTATGAAAACTAAATAGTATTATGTAGTTAGATTAATGGCAGTTTAGTGGTTATTCTGGTATAAAGAAATTATTAACCCAGAGGAACACCTAATCTCAATACAAAATAATTTAAGGAAATTTGGCATACAAAGCTTGAATGTATGAAACTCTTTCCACCAAGTGACTGCCACTAAAAGGAAAGCTTTCCATAAAGGAATATTTATATCAATAGAGGATAACTGTTTTAAAGGGTCCTACATGGAAAATGGGGTGAGCAAGAATGGACCATTGTAAACTCATCTAGAAAAGGAAATCCATGCATTTAGTTGAAGAGTACAGAGACTGAGAAACTTGATATCCAATGGAAATAAATAGGAGATCCTAGTAGGGTTGTAGGATTCTTGGGTGATGCCACAGAGAGGGGGCACAAAACAAAAATAACAGGGCCAGAAGGGAACAAGGGGACAGAGGAATACTTCAGTCTAATGGCTTTGTGTAGAAACACTGAGTCAATGATAGATGGTAATAGAAATGTAGAAGAAAGACCAGGAGACCATAATAAGAAAACATCCTCCGAAGGGAGGTTCAGAACGAGGTGTAACTACTATCAAAAGGTATCTAATAGTGGGAGGGGGGGGGTTCTGGGAGATTATAATGTCAAAAGAACTGGTCTAGTGTCTGGGGAAATAAAAGACATACAGACCCCCAAAGGAAAACTATGAAGTTGGACTATACTTCAGATAGAATGCATTCCCGCAATAGTTAAGGAACATCCTCAGTTACTGGTGATAATATGGAAGAAAGCAGGGCAGTTTGTCCTACAAAGTGTCCTCCGCCTGTGTCTTTCAGCAAATACCAAATTTAAAGCGTACTGAAGAAGATAAAACATCAAGTGGAGTTTTTTAAAGGAATGTTAGTTCTATGCAGGAAACAGTTCTGATTTGATCATAGCTTTGTAATGGCCAGGGATTTAAGGATGTACTGGTAATAAGAAACCCTGGTTAGTGGAAGTTGATGTGTGTTTGGAGAAGTGAGAAGTTACCAGTCGTGTATGACCACAACAGTAATCCTTCTACTGACATGTGAGTTACCTCAACAAACCAGCATAGCGAGAAAGCCTTGGTGCTGATGTGAAAGAAGAAGAGGTAAGCTATATGGAGAGAGACTAGCTTTCAATAGAAAACACCACCTCAATGATTCCTTGAAAAGGATCTTTGAGGGGGTGTAAAATGTACACCCATGATAGAAAAGGTGTTTCCATCCTTCTCACACCAGAATAACGTCTTAACCTTGGGACCAAAAAGAGACATGCCATCAAAAGCAGTATAGATAAGTGAAGACCTGAAGGGCTCTGCAAAATCACAAAAGCACATCCAGGTGCGTCTCCTTATGGAAACTCCTGATCCCACTGACACTGAGGTTCCTTCTGCTATATTATAATCAGCCTCATGCATGAAGTGGAACCTGAGTGCAGGGTAGCCAACTGAAAAATGACAGACTCCTGTACGTCTTCAGAAACAGATTTTGAGAAGTGTTTGTGAGTTCCTTAATCAGGTTTCTCTACAACCTAGCAAAATGTGTAAAAAAACTCAGTGACTTTAAGGCAAAGGTCACTCAAGCATAGACACTGTTCAGAAACCTGTCCATTGCCCATGACTCCTTGTTGGGGGGATGAACAGTGGAACTTGCCTCCACAAGTTCCTTCTTAGTGGCCGCCACCATGATCATGACATCAATAGGCACACCTCTCTACCAAAACTATCCTCTGGAGCGGTCATGATTTTGTCAGGTTTCCTACGGGTTGACACAATGGTGTCAGGATCCCTCCATGTCTACTGAGAGGTCAACTCAAAGAGCTCATCGGTGGGTGACGTCACCCAGGAGGTAGATGGGCTGGTATTGAACACCTCTAGAAGTACAGACTCTTCAGACAAAGGATTGCTGGACTTCAGGCCACCTCTCTGTTTCAAGATCTCGATGATGTCTCCAAATGAGACATCATCAGAAGGTGACAGAGGGGAACCTTCACCTTCATAAAAATCTTCATCTTCAGTGACAGATTCAGGGGAATCTAAGTGCTTCCTCTTGCATATTTTGTTCTTAAGATGCTTTGGAGAAGTGTCAGAAAAAGAGGGGATATCCTGCTGGAAAGCCTGGGGTTTTGGTACCAGCTGAGATATAAAGGATAGAAAGGCACAATCTG
This sequence comes from Protopterus annectens, assembly GCF_019279795.1. Lineage (NCBI taxonomy): Eukaryota > Metazoa > Chordata > Ceratodontiformes > Protopteridae > Protopterus > Protopterus annectens. The sequence goes on along the minus strand of NC_056739.1, from coordinate 561,423,520 downwards.
AAAAGTTAGCCCTGTTTTTTTAAATATGCTGTCCTCGTGGCAACAGTATTGTGACAGATGGCATAAAAAAGCAAGTGTGGTCAGATTTACCCTCTGCTTAGAGCAAGAAATCTGGACAAAGCAAGAAATGATGGAGGACAAAGGCCCAAAATGGGGGTAATATTTAAATAATTGCTCTTACAAACTTAGAAAGTTTATAAAACAACAAATTTTGCATTAACATGAATTTTCTGAATGTTATGAAGTTGTAACTCAAATGCAAAAATCTGGACATTTTGCAAAAATCTGTACAGTTGAGAGGTATGCCTCATACACTTCTGAGGTGTCCGCTCCAAGACCTGGTCTCAGTTTGCGTTTGATCTGCAGAATGCAATGAAAGATAAACCTCGGGTCAAAGATTCTACTTTGAGCTATTCAGATCTGGATGCTTTGGATCTGAGGAGTAAATTGAAAGATTCAGTCCTGGCTCACAGGTTCAGTGTTTAAATCAGATCTGAAAATGTTTCGTCTGAGGTGTCCGTTAAGGTTTCAAACTGGCTCAAAGTTTCAGCTTTAGGAAGGTCAGATCTAAGAACCTTGGATCCAATGAGAGTAATGATAATCTGATGGACTTGTTAAAACCAACCTCTCAGATCCAAGGAGGACTTGGGGATCTGGTAGAGGTCCTGGGATCATCGGATCCCAGGGCTAGGATCCGAAGTCCCGCTATGTGGTTCCATTTTATTTTTTATTTTAATTTCTTATTTTGAAGGGGGGTGTGAACCCCTAAAAGAACCCCAGTAAAAAATTGCCATGAACAATGAAATTATAGGAACTACTCAGCATCCAAAGCAAGGAAGTTAAGCATGCCATCATGTAGTTCTTTCAATTACCATGGAAATTTATTAGAAAGAACACAAATGCACCAACAGACAGTTTGCTCAAGCTAAGTCTGTAATGGAATCAGACTGATTTGAACAAGTTCTAAGGCAGGTACATTACACCAAAGGAAATTTGAACATGTCCAGTCTAATAGGTCATTTTCGATATTGCAGCAAACAGTGTGACATGCAAATTACAATCCAATATACTAAAATGCATTTCAATAAACTCTCAGTTTAATAAAATATTTGGTTTAAAGGAGACAAAACTTTGGATGTGTGAAAAATTATATGTTTTGTTTGTGCAGCATTAATATACAATTAAGGCAATAGTTGCCATCCAAAGTCTACAGTGTCATTTTCCTACCTAGAAAGGTCTGTGCACATTACTGTAAAACATGGAAAAACTAGAACATAGAGGTGATGTAATACCTTTTATCGGACCTACACAGGTTTCCCCATTACTCAAACTTTCAGACTTAGAGAAGACCTTTATTACAAGTTATTATATTACATATTTATTTATTTATTATTCTATTTTATTTTACATTTGTTAACCGGTAAAGTCCAACTGGACACGTCCTTTTTCAGCAGAGGCCTGGGGTGAAAAGCTCCATGTACACAGTAAAATATTACATTAAACAGTTGATATACAGTTAGATTACATGCAATCATATATAGTATCCATACACTTTTTCTATTAATAATGATGTTGAAAAATACCTTAAAAAGAAAGAGTTTAGACATCAAATACTTGGGATTATATATATATATATATATATATATATATATATATATATATATATATATATATATTATAAAATACTGGTAGGATGAAATATGTATAAAAGATAGATTGGATGGGTTCTGAGAAAGGGGAGAGAAGACAGGTACAGATAGGGAAATAATGAGTTGTAAGTGGAGGGGTTGATAGACAGAGTAGTAGATGGTAATGTCTAAAGGTAGGGTAAGCAGGACGGTTGCACACCTATAAAGGAAGAGGAATAATTCAAAGGGTGTAAATAAGGATAGTATTGGTAGGTGTGCTGTACATAAAGTCTGTTGGATATAGGAAAGGAAGAGGATACTTAGAGGGAGAAGCAGAGAGATGTAACAGGAGAAATGATACTGGGAAGTAGAGCAAGGAAGGAGAAGTAGTGGGGTGGGAAATAGAATATGATAAAATTTATATATTATATAACATATGTCAGATATTGTGCTTCAGTATCAATGTGTGCAGAGGAAGGGAGAAGAGACAACATCCTTTCTTTCTCATTGGCTGAAAAGTCACTTGAAAACTGACAGAGTGGAGTTAAAAGAGTACAGCTTTGAAGCAGTGATGGTGGCTTGGATGGCTAATATCCTGACTAGGACCAAGGTGACCCAGGTTCAATCAGGGGTTCAGGTACTTGGCAGAGTAGCAGAAGAGGACTGGTTTGCCCATTCTGGGGGAGGGTCCTGGCTGGTTTTAGTTGCTGCTCCCAGAACTGATTGCCGATAAAGGGTAGAGTATGTGCCCTATGTGTGGGGGCTGATGCAGGGAATGTGAACACGGACACCTAAGCCAGTGATGGTATTTTATTTTGTACTATATTTTTACTTCTGTTTTCCACTGTTTGTAGGAAGAAATAGATGGCTTATAGACAAAAGATTTACTTTGATTTATATTTTGTTGTTTTACCTTTAATTATCACGGTCTGTTGTTAGAAAGGGACATATTTTAGATAGGCAAACTCTAGCCATCTTAGTCAGCTATAAATTCACACAGACTGCATAAAGGACAATCCAGAGCTTGTGTGAAACAATTCTGGGTTGATCTGTGATTTTTTTATCTTACTGTTACAACAAGGCGCAAATGCGAACAAAAGTGAGTAGAAGCTACTGTGCATATTCATAAACGATTTAAAGGAAATCCAGCTTTTGTTTGATGGTATGGTAGGCTGAAGTGAAAACTTTACTGTTCTTAATTTAACTCGTTTTATACTGTTTGTGTGATTTTTCTCACAGAGGTTGACTTAAAATCTCTTAAAATTCTTTGATAACTAATTTGATTAACCTTTTCTTGTATTATTCTTTTTTCATTTGCTGCTGAAAATGAGTTTCTTAAACGAGTATGTCATTAATGATTTAACAAAGCACAAGTATCTTTTAAAGTGTAGTATATTTAAAGGTAACACCTTACAATTCAGGTGATATGTGTTCCTCTTGTCAAAAGTTGCAGGATTTGCTTACTGTTATTAGTAGTAAATCTAGATTTACTGATAATGACTGCACTTGTGCAACTGGCACAGCTTGGGGGACTGTTGTTACATATCCTGATGAGTGGACTGATGAGATAAACATTATTAGGGAAAGTGCAAACAGAGCACATTTAAGAAAGGATGCGTCTATTATCACTAAAGATCATTCAACCCTTATTAAACATGATACTCCCAATGACAACTTTGGAATGCAGGCCACAAGTATTCAACAGTCTGAAGATTCAGAACATGTAGAAGTAAATTAAAAGAAAGAGAGAGAAAGGAAGAAGTTCAAACAAATAAGGAAGAAAAAGAAAATAAGAAATGTCTCTACTGCAAACAGAACACATACTAAAAAGAACACAGATCACAGGGAATGATAACACTGTTCTATCAAAAAATGTCAGTCTACAGAAAGAGGCATTATTTTTCCAAAACAGAAGGTAAAAAAAAAAACAGCCACGAGCCAGGTGAAAAGGAAGATATAAAGGTTGAACTTGGAAAGACTGAAGAACATTATTGAAAGAAAAAAAGAGGAGAAAGACTGAAGATGACAGCAAGCCTCAAGCTGTGGATGTACAATGCCAGCTGGATGAAAACTGTATGTTTCCAATGTAATAAACAATGAAAACAGTGGGATTAATAAGACTAATGGTGATGAAGATCATCCATTTGTAACAACTGACAGAGCAGATATTACTGAATTAGAAGTTGGCTATTCTTCAGGTCTGGTCAGAAGTGATATACTTGTAGTAGGAAATTCAGTTATTAAAGGAAATGACACTTACATCTGCAGAGATGATAACGAACATTAATTAATGTCATGCTTGGCAGGAGCAAAAAAACAGGATGTGAGAAAAGCCTTTGAATACCTTAATGTAATGAATTATGGATCTGTTTTTATTCTGGTTGGTGCAAATAATCTCATCTAGAAGGACTCTCTGATTGTTAGTAGGGAACTTATGGCCCTCTTAGACAGCAACAGGTATTAAGATGTATTTTTCACAAATCACATACAGAACGGAGAGTCAGGTCATCATGAATGAAAAGATTTTTTGAGTAAATACTAAAAATAAAAAATGGTCCATTTAAACGAACATCATCAAAACTAGAATATACAATGCTGTCACAATCTTCACTAACATTCATTAACCTTTAGTCTTAAAACTATCTAAATTTGACCAATGTTATAATACAATATATATATATATATATATATATATATATATATATATATATATATATATATATATACATATAGATATACTATAACAGCAGAACACATCTCTGCCTGGCACTCAGAGAATTAAGCTGGTTAGAACCATCATATCACCTAGCTCTTTATCAGCTAACTGCAATACACATATTTCTTTATAAGCCAGAAAGTCCGCAGCCCATAATAACTTAATGTAACACTACTCACCCAAAAGAATTTTTCACTCTAGAGAACAACCACAGATCATTATAACCAAAATCATCTACAAATCATCTAATACTGCAGGTGACTCCCTATATTAAAATAATGTAGCTAAACTATGGAACCACATCCCACTACCTCTGAAATACATTCAGAATGTAAACTCATTTAAAACAAGACTAAAATGTCACCTATCAAATTAATGGGTGTGCTCCTGTATATCTCCAGGATAAATGCCACTGTATTCTTCAGCTTGCCATATCATTAAATCATAGTCTTCACCAATACCTGAATAGTTTTACTAGTCTACTACCCCACCTCTATACTTTTAATATAAACCTTATGAAAGCCATATATAACTCTTTGTAAAACTGGTTAATACCCATCTCTTAACTACAATAGTTAACATTTCTGCTCTACAGTGTTTCTTCCTTCACTTCCATTTCTTTGTGAATTACTCATCACTACATACCCCACCTCTTAACTACAATACTAACCTTTTCTGCACTACCAAGTTCCTTACCTCATTTTAGTTTTCCTTGAATTTCTAATCACAAGCTGTATTATGCATTTGACAAACCCACTAATAAACTTCTTCAGTTGCTCAAAGTTCAGCATCTACTAAATACATATATTTTATATTGTAACAGTTTCCTTTATTTCATATGAATGTAACCTAATTATCAAATGTAGGTGTGATTATTTATTTGTTTATTTGTTTATTTATTTATTCTATTTATTAACATTTGTTAACTGGGTTAGTCCAGCTGGGCGAGGGACCTTTTTTTCAGTGGAGAGCCGAGGAGAAAAGCTCCAGTTACAGACAATTAAAGTATACATAACAGTTTAGTTTACAATTCAAAAACAATTACTTTTAGCAGTACAGTTCAAAGCAATTCACTGTGATAAGTTAAGAGGCATAATAGGGTAAAGATCAGTAACACAAAAAGTACTACACTTATATATATATATATATATATATACATATATATATATATATATATATATATATATATACATATATATATATATATATATATATATACACGTATGCTTTTTTTTTTTACACAAATGATGTGGTAAGGTATATAATAAGTAGCAGTATTTTATTTAGTATTTTAAGAGTAGTACAAATTATATTATATTAATTATATGAGGTGTGAGAGATGAGGGTGCATGAATGGGTTGGAAGGGATATATGTAATATGATGCTAGTGTAATAAATGTGGGAAAAAAATATGCTGAGAAGTTGTATGAGATTGCGGAACAAGAATAGTATTGGAGTTAAGTAAGGTCACGACAAGTACAAGTTTTGGTCCTTATAAAGTGTAGTCTGAGTTCTTTCTTAAATTGTATAGGGTGTGTAATGGAGCATAAGTGGAATGGAAGCTTATTCCAGGCTTAGGATAGAGTGGATTTAGATAGTAGTTTGCCGATAGTTTTTTTGGGTTGGTAGATGTCAAGGAGTTGTTGGATTGAAGTACGAAGTGTGTGAGTTGGAGTGTAGATGGATACTAAGGAGGAGGGAGCAGGGCAGGAGGTTGGTTTATAAAGTATAAAGTATAGAGTGAATAGTTTGTAACTGAGATAGAAGGAGTTGTTGAGGGGAGTTCTAGCCATTGTAGTGAGTTGAGTGCAAGGCAGTGTTGTGAGTTCATATGTTCATAGGTAGGTACTAGGCTATCTGCCCGGGGGCATTTGTAAGCCTAGCCAGCATGTGTTGGCATTTGCCACCCTCTTAGATAATTCCCTGAGCCTCTGTCTAGCAAAGCCACTGAAGTGATCCCCGGGGCAAATTTTCTGTGTCCCATCCACTCAAGGTTCTTCTTGAAGAGTGCTAATGAGGAGCTCTGCATAATATAGATTGGAATCTTGTTCCAGAGCATTGAAAGTCTCTGGGACAGGAATCTATCCCTCCAGCATGTCCTGTTCATTGTTGAGGTGAGGTTTAGATCCCTAGAGCGTGTAGCAAGGATAGATTTGGTTTTCTTTATGTGGAGCATGTCCATCAATTCTGGGTTTGACATAGCCTTGTATGTCAGGCATAGATCACCTCTAAGTAGGCAGCATGCAACCGAGTACAGCTGGAGTTTCTTTAGTTGGGCTGCATAGGGCATCTGTTTGAGGGCTGTAATCCTCTTTGTGAGGTACTTCTGTGGTCTCTCTAGCTGTTGAAGGTGTCTCGTGAGGTACATCCCGAAAGGGGCATTGTAATCAATAATGGGTCTAATGAGTGATGAGTAGAGGGGAACAATGACTTCTTTTGATCTAGACACGAACCCTTTTGTGATTAGGTGGGCCACACAAAAGGAGCTTCTAACCACTTTGGTGATGTGATTATCAAAGGAGAGGTTGCTATCCACTTGGGTCCCAAGATCCCTTGTAACACTTTCTGTGTTAAGAGGACTGCCACCTTTGTGGTAGTTCACGGGTACTTTGTTTTTACCAAAGGGGATGACAATGCACTTTCTGGCATTTAGCTTGATGCCATGGTTTTGACACCGGGTATCCATCTCTGTGAGACCCTTTTGGAGGATATCTGTGTCAGAAGGTGAATCGATTATGGCACCCAGTTTGCAATCATCTGCGAATTTGGTCAGCCATAGTCCACCTGTGTTTGCCTGCACCTCAGAGAAGTATATACTGAACAGGAGAGGTCCCAGAACTGAGCCCTGGAGCATCCCACTTGTTACTGGTTTGGAGTTAGACCTGGAGTCTGCTACTCTCACTGTGTGGGTTCTGTCCGTGAGACAGTTGGCAACCCATCTCATGATGTAGGGGTTTATGTTAAGGTTGGTGAGTTTGTCTATGATACTTGAATGAGGAATGGTGCCAAAGGCCTTTGCAAAGTCTAGGTAGGCTGTGTAGACCACCTTTCTTTCATCTATAGCCTTGGTGACTGTCTTGAAGAAGTCTACTAGGTTTAGGAAACATGATCTGCCTTTAACAAAGCCGAACTGGGTAGGGTCCAGTGTTTGGAGGTTTCCAGTGTCTTTGTTAATGTGTTCCATGATGATGTGCTCCATGGCCTTGCAGACCAGGCTTGTCAGGCTTATGGGGTGATAATTCCCAGGGTCTGTGGTGGCTCCACCTTTATGGAGCGGGATGACCGTTGCTGTGTGCCAATCTGTGAGTACATAGCTTGTGGTGAGGCTATGATTGAACAGGGTGTTTAGGTGGGGGGCTAGCTCATTTTGGAGCTTATGTAAGACACAGCCTGGGGTGTCATCTGGTCCCATGAATGCTGTGTTTTTGGCTTTGGAAACAGCCAACTTTACCTGTCTGTCTGTGATTGTCGGGGTGCTACATTCTTCTGGTATGGTAATGGGCCCTTTAGGAGGTGAGAGGGGGTAAAGTTTGCACTGAACATGTCTGCCAGGATGTTGGCAATATCAGTTGGTTCAGTATATTTTGTGTCATTTTGCAGTAACTCAGAGCAGATCTGAGAGATGCCATTTAGATTCTTAACATAGCTAAAGAAAGCTTTGTGGTTATCTTTGGAGTCCTTGGCAATTTTTCTTTTGAAACTTGCCTTGGAGGATTTTATGAGGGATCTTAGCTTCTTGCTGGTACTGATCAGGGAGGTCTTCCTTTCTTGGGATTTTACTCTTTTTTGCACTAGTTTCCGCCTTCTGTTGTATAGTTTGTTTATGGCAGGGGTCCACCAGACTGGTTTCCTTCTTTTGAAGGAGTGAGTCTTGGGTTTGCTTGGGATTGCATGATCCATGCACTCCTGTAGGTGCTTATAGAGTGCATTACTGTAGAATTCTGAAGTCATGATTACGTTATCTTTTTGCATGGGTGTTATGAATTTTGCCACCTCCATCTTAAGTAACGTGAAGTTTGCTTTGGAAGAATTTTTCACAGTGGTTACCTTGATTGGGGCTGGGGGCAGGATGTGGATATCTAGGGTGATTAGTTTATGATCTGATCTAACCAACGAGGGTTTGACCTCAGGTATGGAGCACCGGTCACCCATCTTGGTGAAGACCAGGTCCAGCATATTTCCACCTCTGGTGGGTGTATTTACAAGTTGATCCAGGGGATTAGAGTTTATAAATTCTAGGAAGTGTTGAGCAAGGGAGTTTGTACATGAGTAGTTTTCCCAGTTAAATGTTCGGGTAATTGAAATCGCCAAGTATTAGGGTGTTTGGTTGGACCTTCATTTTTTCCAGTGTCTCTAGAAATGAGGAGTGGGGGTCCTGGGTCATGTTGGGTGATCTGTAGCAAGCTACAACTTGCAGTTTTGCCCAGTGTTAGTTGCACATGGATGATCTCAGAGGCATTGTGCTGAGCAACTAGCCTGGAGGTGTGGTTATTCTTGATGAATATGGATACACCCCACCTTTTGTGATTCAGTCCAGGTTGTGTGGCCGAAATGTGTGGTATGAGTTGTAGCCTGGTAGTGCTGTGGTGTTCTCTGGAGCCTTGAACCAGGTCTCGGTTTACTGCACAAATATCGATGATCTCCATACTAAGGAGCTTCGAGTGAGTGCATTTTGAGGTTTAAACTCCTAACATTGAGTAGCATTACCTTCAGTGTTTGGTCACTTGTGCTTTTTACGGAGGTGGGCTTGTCCTTTGAACCTTGCCTAAAAAGGAACTATAGGGTCAGCAAGAGCCTTGGCCAGTATTCGAAAGCCCAAGGGTGACAGGTGCAAGCTGTCTTTTGTGAAGCATCATGGCTTGTCAAGCATATCATCCCAGGCAGACAGATACTGGATCCCCTTTGAATGACACCTGAAACTTAGCCAATTGTTGAAGTTGATCATTTTTTCCTTTTACTGTGGTATCATTCTTGGTGAAGGCAAGATGCTACTCAGGGCTAGGGTCATACCAGCTTGGGCTACATGATCAGAGAGCACTTCCATGTCTCTTTTCATGTAGTCCAAGGAGGTACATCTCAGGTCATTCACAGCAACGTGGACAATGACAGAGTCGTATTTGTACTTGTTCTGGAGTGACTGAGTGCTTGTGTTATGTGGCAGATTCTGGCACTTGACAAGCAGCTGACAGTAACCTTCTCTTTGTCCAGCCTAGTGAGTGGGACGTCAGTGTGCCTGACTATAGAGTTGCCTATTACTAGTGTATTGGGTATGTTGTTTTGCCTTAAGGGCTGTGATTGTGGTGCACACTGATTTTTGGGGTATGTGTATCATGGTGTGTGTTTGTGGGTGGAGGTTGCTTGGATGTCTGCTTTGGAGGTCTCTGTTGCTTTTGCAGATTTTTATTTAGAGCCTCCGAGTATGTTTTTGTGTTTCTATGTGTGGGTTTTGCAGGTGCTGGTTTAATGGGTGTATGTGCAGCAGGTGGTGTGTTGCTAGTTATTACCATCTCCTCTTGACTGTCTGTACCAGTCTTGGTTGGAGAGAGCATTGCCTCCAGCTTGGCTGTATAAGATCATCTCTCAAAGACCTTAGTGTTTGGTGGTAGGAGGAGAGGGTGGTCTGTGTACATGAGGCAGTTGAAACATTGCCTCAAGATGCCCAGATTCACTAGTTGGAATGGAGAGTACACCTGGAGCTGATCTTTGGACATGCCTGAATAGTTGGAGTAAGCTGTTCACTGTTTGACTGGTGGGGGCGAATAGATAGCCTTGTCCTTACGGACAATGTGGGGGGGGTCTAGTGCTAGAGTTTATTAGTGCTTGCTATGAATTTTGAGCAAGTGCTGGGCTAGGAACAGTTGGTTAGAGTGCTTCAGGATGAAAATCAGTCTAGTTTCAAGGGAAAATTTGAAGAGGAGACTTCATGAAGCCGGGAATAGTTTAACCCTAGCTAACTGGCGCTGCCGGCACGCAAAACCGCAGAAATGTGTTTTTTATAGCAGGGAAATGAAAGAGATAGAAATTAGCGCAAAATGGCCAATAGACTACTAAATTCTGGGCTGAAACCACTCCTCCAGTGACAGATAGGCTGCTCAAAGCTCCCCACTCTCACTGGTGAACAGAGAAGCTTCCTTCTATCCAAGTAAGGTATGGGCAACACAGAAACTTGTAACACAGCCCTGAATTCAGCAAGAACCTGAAGACTGGACTATACTAGCTTAGAAAGGTGGAAAACCAGTAGATTTTTTTTGTTTGTTTTTTCAGAAACTAAGGGAGATACAATAAAAAAAACTTTTAGAACACAGATATGGCTATTGCACTTGAGTGTGTAGCCTACAACAGTTAAATCAATTAAACACAAAAACGACTTTTATAAAGTGCAAGCAGTAAATAAGTACAATTATGTTATATGTAGAATTATGTGGGAAGTTTGTGATGAATCTTACTATTTTGTGGTAGGTTTGTTGGAGTTTGGCCAGGGTAGTGGACTGAATATTAGTACTGAGGTGGCATAGAGAAGGGAGGGGAGAAGAAGAGCCTGTGCAAGCGACAGTCTGGCATTAGAGGTCAGGAATCTACAGTTTCGGTAGAGCACACCCAGTTTTTGGTGATTTTGTTTTGTACTTTGAAGAATATGTAGGTTAAATTTAGGTTCATCAATGATGGTACCTAGAAGTTTTGTGTGGAAGTCAGGTTGTATGGTGATGTTATTGGAGGATGAGTGAGAGAGAACCTGTGGGAGAAACAGCAGGAGTTTGGTTTTGTTAGGGTTCAGAATGATTAAATTATCAGCCAGCCATTTTTTAACAGATAGGAAAGTGTCCTGGGTGAGAGTGTGAAGGTCAGAGACATTGTTGGAAGTGCAGGTAAGAGTCGAGTCGTCAGAGTCTTTATGTATATTACTTAATGTCTGTTTGCGTACACTACTGAAAATCGGTTTACATTTTTTTTAATATGTTGAAGCTTTTCTCCCCAGGCCTATATTAAAAAGATTTTTGATTAAACCCAGTCAGACAAACTGGATAAACAAAAACAAAATAAAATAAATATAATATCACCATCATTCAAAATCATGAAAACATTTTTCTTGTACAATAATAATGCATACAGAAGTGCACCTTACATAACAGTGCTTAACACCACATTCTTCTACTTCTTAGATACATATTGCAACCTTTAAATGTCAATAACACAGTATTAATTCACACTTTTGTTTTCTTTCCAACCCTCATTTGCGAGAGAATACCACCCAATTTTAACTATAACTCCTGACAGTGCATATACTGTAAAGAAACATGAGACAAATTGTGACATATTTCCCTACATATTGACACAATTCACTTATAAATATTAGCATCGACCTGTCTATTACTTTCTCTCATTACGTCATCACTTTTCCCTACTTTTCACATCCCCTTGGGCTGTCAGTATACTCTGATATGTTCTCAAACCACAGAGCTTCACAATCTGCTCTCTTCATCTTATCTGACCCTTCCAGCCTTTAGCTGTAGGACTCCTTACCCATTCTCCCAGATGCAGTAACTGCACCTTCTCCTGCTCTTTCCACCCATCTTCCTCTTCAACTAACTCCAAGATTATGCACTTCCAACGTTTTGGGACTCATTTCTCATATACTTTTTCCCATGCTTGTATATAACCATTCCATACATGCTAAAAGCATCTTGTATTAGATATCCCAACAAATTAACCACGAAACTATAAGACTTAAATATAGACTGGCAACTCATAAATTGCACTCTTTCACTGAATCCATAAACTTGTTGATCTTCAGACAATTAATAATCACACCTACTAGAATCAATAAAGCAGTAGGGAGACACTCAACGTTAGACTGGATTCTTACAAACAAAGCAAACAAACTGACAAAAGTAGGCTGCTTCTCAGATTGCGTAAGTGACTACATACCAACATATGCTATTAGAACTCACCATAACCTAGATAAACATATTAACTATAATCAAATACAAAATACAACCAATTTCAACAAAAATATTTTCAAGTGAAACACTAAAACAATATAACTATAATGTACTTAGAAGAATGCCACTAGATACTGCTGTAGAACACTTTAATAACATATTCTTACAGATCTCAAATAATCTAGCACTAGTACATAATAAAAGAGTAAAGTCCAACCCCACACCATGGCTGCCAAAAGAAAAAAAATATGACAAAAAGGGATAAAGCCTGGAAAAATTGGAATACAATATAACTCAGAATGCCTTCCAGCAATTCAGACATTTTAGAAACTTTGCAAAGCTCCATGTCAAACAGGATAAGCATAGATACTATATCAACCTAATTGAAAAACATAAAAACAACATTAAAATGTTTTGGTCATCACTAAATAAGCTACTCCACCCTGGCAAGACCACCACTCCCTCTCCAAAAACACACAATACTATCCCCACACAGTTTAATTCCTACTTTATACAATCAATATTATCTCTCAGACACTAATACACCTGCCCCCTCTCTCTACCCCTATCCAATCAAAACCACCCTCAGCTCTTCAATTTTAGTCCAGTTCCTACCTCATCATAAGGAAGTTGATCCTTAAACTAAAAACTACTTCTGCAGCTGTAGACCAACTACAATCAGACTACCTACACATGGCCACAGAATTCATAGTCTTCCCTGTGTCCATATGAATTAATAGGTCCATAGCACAAAAATATGTCCCATCACTGTGGAAAAAATCCTACATCATACCACTGCACAAAACAGCACATCTACAAGGCTTAATAACTACAGACTGATAGTGATTCTGTCCCTCCTCTCCTAAATATTACAGAAATGCATCCATATGCAGCTGATGCAATACCTAACCTCAAATAACCGGCTCTCAGAAACAAAACATGGCTTTGGGCCCCAGCACAGCACCACTACTGCTCTGCTACATTTTACCAATATAATAAACCAACGCAGAAATAATGGTCAGCTTGTGTCCACCATGTTCTTAGACTTGTCGAAGGCATTCAATACTGTCTCACACCAGCAACTGCTCATTCAACTTTCCTCAATAAGACTTTCACAATACTCCTTGTTGTGGTTTCTTAGTTAACTATCTGGAAGGCAACAAGCTGTTAAATGGCAACTAACCTACTCATCATTTCAACCAGTTATGACAGGTGTCCCTAAGGGCTCTAATCTGGGTCATATCCTGTTTAATATATTTATTAATAACCTCCACACCTACACTCACCATGCTAGTTTAGTTCAGTATGCAGATAACTCAACATTAATACGTGCAGCCTCAACAATAAATAAGCTGCAAGATATTACCCCAAAATCTTTCTCCTCTGAGGAACCTGGCTCAAGGAATCAAACCTCCTACTCAACCCCAAGAAAACTAAGTTAATGCTTTTTACCTCAAAAAGTTGCCAAAATCAAAAGTAATTGTTTACCATAAAGTCAGCTAATAATACCGTCACTGAAACTCTTACTTATAGTAAACTTTTAAGTGTTATAGAAGACAATCTCAAATATCACCAGCATATATTGCACACCATTAATTCTATTCACGAAAAACTAGGGTCCCTTTGTAAGATTAATAGATTCCTTACAGATACTGCAGGAAAAACTTTAGCCACCATCTTCTTATTGCCAACTTTCCTATACGATGCTCCTATCCTAACAAACTTAAATGATACTCAAAGAAAGAAACTTGCCTCCTGCTATAACAAAATAGGTAAATTTGCCACCAATCTCCCTTATAGGACCCACTATTGTCATAGCTTAAAGGAATTAAACTGACTTGAACTACACAAAAACCTAACATATTCACAAGTAAGTACAGTACACAAACTCATTCATCATCCAGGAAAATGCCCTGCAACTACATAACTTAGTACTCACCTACTGTCCAGCAAGGGACCTCCGCTCTAGTAACAACTTCTTATTATGTACAAATAAGTCAAATAATGTTGCAGGAGTCTTGCTTTACCCTCAATACTTGGCTAAACTCTGGAATAGTATCCCCACACAAATAAAACTCACTGACAAACTCCTGCTTAAACATTTTTTTAACCAGTCCTGGTCCTGAACATGCTCATCTCAAGGCTGAGAATTTGTGTTCACCATATGATAATCTCTAAATACTCTCCTTAAACAGAATATACTAAACCTCTCACTGAAATGACAAAACAATTTTTAAACATAACTGCTGCCTATGCAATCCAGTAAGCTGCATGTGTGATTTCTCTTTAGTAACTTCCACCTCTGTAAAATCTTAGAATGTATAAATGTAACTACTGTTTGTGTATAAATATAAATAGAAATGTAACTATTCTGTGTTTAACTGGAACTTAGTATAATACAATGTAAGCAAATGGAGCTTTACTCCCCGGGCCTCCACTGAAAATGGGTATTACCCAGTCGGAGTTTCCTGGTAAAAAAAGACAAATCAATAAAGAAATAAATACATACATACCTGCTTGCACTCCCAAAACATATGCAAATATCTGCTTTTGCCTCTCCATATTGGCAACATTTCCCCTCCCCAACATTCCAACACATCTGTAACTGAAGGGGAGTTCTGACTCACATATACAGCTATCTAACACACTGGTCCCATACAATAGGTATGGCTTTTATTTTATTGTACCTTCTTAACAGCACATTCTAGTCCCTCTTTAGATATTACACCCATAACCATACCCCACTTTCTTCTTAATTCCTCCATCCCATAGCTATAGTTACTCTTAACTAACCTTGTACATACCTTTCCACATTTATGTTCTATTTCCAAATCCCTCACTTCTTCCTGACTTGATCGCATTATATTAACAATTACTAACCAGGTCTTTAGGCCTTAATAGCTAATTTCAGTTGCATAAATTGTAACTATTCCCCTGCCTTCAGGCCAGATATTTTCATCCCTTCCTCCCAATTTGTAAATCTTCACCTGCACTCTTCATCCTCCACTCTAAATACCAAATCATCCACTGACTGTAACCCCCTTCTCCATCTCCTCTAATTCTGTGTTTTATCGTGTACTGTAACATTTGCATTACTCTATACATGTTTAATCTGAACTCCCTAAAAATATCACATCTACATCCTTCTACCTTATACAACTCAAAAACCTTCTTTAGCTTAACACTTGTCCACCTGTCATCCCTCCCTTCATTTTTCTGGCCCTTTCTGAGCTCCTAAAACAATTACTAATATTGCTGCCTCCAGATACATCTGGAAGTCAGGCACTACCCAGCCTACCCATCCCCATCTAGAAGTTAGGCACTTCCCATCCTCCCCATCCCTATCTGGAAGTCAGGCATTCCTCATCCTTCCCATCGCCAGTCTTACTCTTTTTTTTTTCACTTTTCTACTCCTGTTACTATTGCATATATAACTACCACAACTTATCAGTATCTTCTGAACCCACTTTATATCTTGCCCTGGTGGGAGAAACATAGGCATATATAATACTGTTGGAAGTGTCAAAATCTTCACCACATTTATTCAACTGACAAACGTATTAGATTTACTAAACCACCTACTTTACAAGCCATTAATTTGGCCAATATCTCACTATAACTTTTCTGCAAACTCTTATACTTTCCTTTCTAGCAGCTACTATTTTATTTTACCCACCCCTGCTCCAATTCTCATTTGCACAGTCGTCTTCCAATTGCATTCAAATCCCGAGTCCTGAATTTATTCTAAATTCTTCAGTTATCCTCCTGACCTCTTCCAATACTAGATTCAGCCTGTCCATTGCCAACATGCAGTCATACATAAACAGAAAACACTAACAAGCAGAAATCCCAAGGCACTTGTGCTGTTGCCGTGTGTATTTTAATAATAACATTTAAAACAAATAATGTTAAAAAGTATTCACTAATCAAATACTGATAAGCGCTTTCATCTTGTATAAATCCAAGATTTCATCAGACAAATACATTTTTTGGGGAACCTGTTCAAATCCCCAAGTGCTAGTGACGTAGATCTGTGACATAAACCAATCAGATACCACACTTGTTAAGACACCCCTCTCTTTTGTATAGCTCAGAGTTCATTGTACCGTAACATAAGATACTTATAATTAAAAAAAAACATAACAGCAATAAAAATCAATACAAGCAAATCTCAACCTTACTTCAATTAGTAACCACTCGTTTCTCTGCAAAGTTTTACATTCTAGCATCATCTCTCCAGTACTTTTAGTCAACACACTGGTAATCGAGACATGCTCATTCAAACCTGGATAGCTAGTTGCGTTCAAATGTAACTGCCAATAAAATTCCTTCTTTTCAAGAAGGATTGCCCAAGGACTACCCCTCTCATTTTGTTATACCATTTCTAAAATAACAAACAAGGTTGGGATTTATTTGTATTGATTTTTATTGCTCTTATGTTTTTTTTAATTATAAGTAAAGTTTTAACAGTTATTATTAAAATACACTCTGCAACAGCACAAGTACCTTGGGATTTCTTCTTGTTAGTGTTTTTGGATTATTAGTTTGTCTTTTGTGAATTTCATCCATAAACAGCCTAAAGATTTTCCATACACATGGTACCCTTTCCAAGCATTCTTGTACCCTCTTTCTTAGTATCTTAATCAGTAAAACAGAGGAGGGGATGAAAGGTACCTTGCTGTATACCCTTCCCTACCTTTACTAACACTCTTCCTTCAGGATAATCATACAAAGCTTTGTTCCAGCCACTAAACCTTGTCACCATATCTATGTCTTCCAAAATCATACACAGACATCCCCAGTCAAACAAGTCAAATGCAGTAAGAATGTTCAAAAAAATAATTTCTGCTTGTTCTTAGCATTCTAGTGTCCTTGATGTAATACATTTCCTCAACTACCCCCACCTCTCTTCCACTGCCCTCCCCTTAACAAATCCACTCTATCCTGTCCCTAGTAGTCTATTGAGAATTCATTTTATCTTCTTGGAAAGAACTGATGGAAAGATTATGGCATCACTAATTATGGAGCTAAGGCTACACCTTACCAGTCTGAGCTTTTACTGTTCCCTCCTTGATAACAATACCAGTCTGGTGCTACTAAAATAAGCTGGTATTGCCCTGTCCAGGATTGTATCATTATATATCTCACATAAAGTGTTACTTACTATGTTTTCTCCATCTCTTACAGAAATCTCCAAATAGCCCATCTTCTCCTAGAGTCTTCCTCAATTTCAAACAACAGCATACTCTCTTCACCTCTAGCAAACTGCATTTTCTTATCAAATTCTAACCTACTCTCCTCTCTCCTCCTTCAGCTTTTCCCCTTGCCAGTGCATTGATGTAACTCTCACATTTCCTCCTTCATCATTCCATGGTTCCCTAGCATTATGTATTTTGTTATAGTAGCTCAGCGCTGCTTCCTTGACACCTTCCTTGTTACATTTCACAACACCATCCTCCCTTCTCAGCTCTTCTGTACTCTGGCCCTACTTACTCTCCTATAAATTCCATGTCAAAAACCTTCCTTACTTTTGCCATGTACCCACCCCTCCACAAATCTGCATTATCTACTAGTCCTTTGTCTACTATTACAGTTTTTCTCTCTCCAGTATTCAGGTGTTTACATTTTCTTCCCTCATGAGTACTTCCAACAACCCCATCCTCTTATCTCTCATCTATCTCCTTCTGTATTCTCTTCGGTTGAGATTTCAGCTGCCCAACCTCAGTGCTAACCTGCCTTCTCCAAAATCTCACCAATGATATAAGCTGCCCTTTCCAGGCACACTTAATAGCATCTAACCAAATGTCTTTAGTACCTATTTCCTGTATTGTGCTTAGCTCCATTACCTCCTGCAATATTCTTTTTACCTGCTAGCCTACTTTTGTTATCATTCCCCAGCTAGAGTTCCCATCTTTGCCATACTTCCACCTCTTTATCTTCCCTCACCTTCACCTGCAGCCTCATTAAATCACGATCCAACCGATTCCTATATCTTTTCCATCTTCCTTAACTACCCACATTATTACCTCTCCAAGCATAAACCTATCCAGTTTACTTGCCTATTTCTTTTCCCCTCTGGGAAAAGTATATTGGCTTTTTTCACTGCAAATCCTCCTCCATTTATCCACCTAAACTCCAATCACTCTCCCATCTCTTCAGTACTTCTGCTTTCCTATACTTTCCCCTTCTTCCATTCTTCATATCTTATAGGGAATCTACAGTCACAATGAATTCCCCTCAAATTATTTTACACACCTAGTAGCTCTGTACCATGCATCATAAAATTCCATGAAAATTTGGGAGAGGGGGATGAAACTTTCCTAGAATCATCACACCCCACTTCCTTTCATCTTTCACTGTATAAGCTTTGTTTCTTGAACAAAATCAAACCTCCTTTTTCTCTACGCAGTCTAATTATGCTTTCTATTTTCAGCAGATGCCCTGTTCTTCTGCATTCCATGTAAGCACTGTCACTAATTTCTCCAGTATGGTTCCCCATTGAAATGTTGGCAACTGTAACGCTGACTGCTGACACACTTAAAAAAGAAAAGAGACAGAAAATGCAGGTGAAGAACGAATATTAACCATTGCTCTTCTCCTTTAAGCTTGTTTTATTTTTTGCAGCTGTAAACCCCCTGCATCCCCCCATGCTCACATATAATCAAATATATATTTATTTATTTATTTACACACACACACACACACACACACACACACACACACACACACACACACACACACACACACACTGCTGTATGCATGAAATCTCCCCTTCCAAACACTACTGTGATTGGGGGATCACCTCCCATCTCCTCTACTTGGACTGACTCTATCCAGATTCTCTGATACTCCCTGTATTTATACCCATTTGAGTGAGCCTACTTGACACTTGAAGAGAGTTCTAGTGGCATCCTACATGGACTCATGCTTGACTCCTCTTTAGTTTATGGCTCCAATTCCCAAAAATAAGTTTTTACATTTCCAAGGATACATTACTCTGTGCTGGTCCGCACTATTTCACCATAACAGAAACCAGCCTATATCACCTACCCCTTACATCCAGTGCTACCTGACTTGTCTGGGTTGTACTGGAGAGCTACAAACATTACGGCTGGTACAGACTTAATAAACAACAAAATCAACACCAAAAACTGGATTAGAATATTTGCCCCTACATTAAGTATACAGTAGATTCTGTCGTATCCTGTCTAGCTGGAATCGGACCTTAGGCTGGATAAACAAATGGTTGGTTAATCTAAAAAAGCACACAAAATAGCATTTATATGTTGTAAATCAGATTAAAAAATATGCATATATATTTTATTGATTACCAGTGCTCTTATTTAACTTTACTTTCTGGACGAAGTAATACATTGTCTCTGAGTACACTGCACTGTTCTTTTTCCTAAAATTGGCAACAAAAATTTGATTCACGGAAAAATATCTTGAAGAAAATATAGCTGGTTAAAGGGAGACCGGATAACAGGGAGTCTAGTGTAGGTGAAAAAGTATGCATACAAAAAGGAATCCAAAGAATAAAAAAACAGCATAAGGCTGCTGTTCAAAGTTTATTATTATTCAAAGAGGAACACATAAAATTTTAGCATCTCAGCTGTATAGCCTTCAAGGAGTATAAACTTACAAACATAAGCAGCTATATATATATATATATATATATATATATATATATATATATATATATATATAAATAAAATAATTATCTAATTAAATAATTAGATAATAGATAATTAAATCAGAGCCTCCAGTTACATTTAGTGTTAAGACCCAAGGAATTAAAGTGCCATACTTTAAAATAAAAATAGACTCTTTATACAGCAGCTTATTTTTAAGTAATGTTGTCATCACAACATTTTAAGTATATTTGCTCCAGAATGCTAGCTTGCAAACCAGAAGGATTACTTCCATGACATAACTTAAAATGCACTGTCACAATTATTTTTTTTTTAATATCTCTTACATGTTCCTGCAGTCTAAGATTAAATGTTCTCTTAGAGTCCCCTAAATAAAATGTCACATCGGCATTTAAGTATGTATATCAGTCCTTCTGTATTGCAGGCAAATCTAGGTACAAAGCTAATACTATTGATCTTAAAAAAAAACACATTTCTGAACATATATACAACTCAAAACAGCCCCCACAAGGGAAGGTACCTAAAGTAGCAAGGGTCCTACAGCAGTACTTATACAGTACCTAAAAATTACTTTGCATTAATGTATCTTTTAAATTCCTACCTCTTTTATAAGCTGTACAAGGAAAGGACAGCAAAATTATGACGCTGTAACAAAAAATTCCAATAATATTTGACCAGTTCTATCAGTTTCTCACTAAATGCTGTGTAAGCAGAAATAAAATAATTTTCCTGTCTATTAAGGGAAGATATATATTACAACTTCTATTTGTTCTATTTTTTTCATGGGCATAAACTGTTAATCTAGTGGCTACATTATTAACAGTTTCCCCCTTAACTCGAAGTAAGGCATTCTCTACAGTGGACTTGTCATACCCCCTAGAAAGAAACATTTGAGCAGTAAGAATATTTCTTTCATAAAATCTAGTTCACTTTACATAATCCTCTCAGCCGTAGATATTCACCATAAGGTAATGATGACAGCAGGTGGGGGAGTGAGAGCTCGTGCCATGCAAAAATTGCCCACCGTCTTCAAACTTTCTACATATGGAAGTTAAAACTTCACTACTGTCACACCCCTTTAGTTTTACATCCAAATATGCAATATTATTCCACCACTATGGTTCATCAAAAGACAGACCAAATCTGTTTTCCCCTAAACCTCTAACAAAATCATTATTTATCTATTAATCAATTCTTTAATTAGATAATTATTTTATTCTTGTGTGTGTTGTGATAATAACTCCAAAGCAGAAAAGCTTTTAACAGTGGCTCAGGGAGTAGAATGTAGAAACTGTTGTTGCCAAGCTTAGAGAGCTTATAATAAAGGAAAATAACCAGAGATCCTGTAAAGGTATTAAGAAATATTTTGGAAATGTTATGAAAATCTGTATAAAGTAGAGAAATGTGGAAATCAAGAAAAAATACAAGTGGAAATATTTATGGAAAAATTAAACATGCCAAGGTTAGAGGTAGAAGAGGCTCAATTATTAACAGGACAGGAGAAGATGAGATATAAATGGTGATGTATAACCAATCTACAGAGAAGTCTCCAGGAATAGATACTATTCCTGTGGAAGTTTAGAATCTAGGAGGAAAGAAAGTGATAAAGATCTGGAAGATTTTGTTTAACAGTATTTTAAAAGGAGAAGCACCAAAATCCTGGAAAAAAGCTGTGGTGGTAAAGACCCATCAGATCGACCTTCTTATATGCCCATTTTGTTTCTAAATCATTCTAAATCAGTATTAGGTGATGTTCACATAAATTGGAAAACAATTAACTCTGCATCCCCTTCTCTAAATATCAAGATCTGCAACTACACCCAACTAATAAACTCTCCCGCCAGACTAAACAAAGATGGTACCACTAGTACCAACACTGACTGGATCTTAATGTCTCAGCCAAACCTAACTTCAGATACTGGTATCCTTCTTGACTCCCTCAGTGATCACCAGCCTGTATTTGCTGACTTCACCCCCCCCAAAAAAAAAAAAACATCCCCACTATATTCAATCTCAGAATCTCTTTAATTTCAACCCACAAACATTCAGAGACTGTCTAAAAGCAACAGACTGGTCACCCTTAAAAATGTTGCCTCTTGATAGTGTCAATGAGTACTTTAACAGCACTTTCCTCAACCTTCTTAACAACCTTGTTCCACTAAAAACCAAAAGAGTTAAAGCTTTTACCCCTTCTTGGTAAACTAAAGAAACCAAACAAATCATGCACCTAAGAGATAAGAAAGGGAAACTATACCAGAAAAATAAATCACCCTCTGTCCTAACTGAAGTTAAACAACTCTGTAACACTGTAACAAAATGAATAATCAAGGACCATAAAGAATACTATAGCAAACTGCAATCTGAGCATATATCCAACCCTAGAAAATTCAGGAGCTCCATCCCTTCTCCTCACTCCTTCACCCAGGCAACAAGGATAACCCATGCCCAAACCTAAATTATACTGATCTAGAAACTGCCTCTCTTTTCAATAACTTCTTCATTGACTCCATAGCTAAACTTACTACCACCTTCTGTCACTCGTCTTCATCTCTCCCCCAACCAGTCCCCCTACATCTCCTTCCAATCTGATTTCCCTTACCCCAAATTTTAAATTCTCTCCAGTCTCTACAAACAAAAATAAAAAAATTCCTCCTACAACTGAAACCATGCTCCCCTGCCCCCGGTAACTTACACGCAACGTTCCTCAAACTATCTGCAGATAGTATTGCCTACTCTATCTCCATCATAATAAACAGATCCATCCAAGAATCATATGTCCCCTCCCTGTGGAAACATGCTTACATCATCCCACTCCACAAAGGAGGCAAAACCACTGACACTTCTAACTTTTGGCCCATAGCCATTCTTTCCTCACTATCAAAAACCATACAGAAATGTATTCAATCCCAAATGATATCTTATCTGACCCAAAACAACCTAATAGCCCCAACACAACATGGCTTCCATCCCGGGAATAGTTCTATCACTGCCCTTCTCTCATTTCTAGACTCTATTAACCTTGCATGCAATTGGTAAAATTGTCTCCACACTGTTCCTTGATCTCTCCAAAGCCTTTGATACTGTTTCCCACCCCTTACTCTTATCCCAACTCTCATCTCTCAACCTCTCACCTCCAACTATCACCTGGTTCACTAGCTACCTCTCTGAAAGAAAGCAAGCCGGAAAATGGAATAACTCATTCTCTTCATTTCTACATACCCCAACCGATGTTCCCCAGGGTTCTGTCCTTGGCCCCCTCCTCTTTAACATTTTCATAAATACCTTCCAACAGTCTCTCTCTGATACCACAGTAGTCCAATATGCTGATGACTCGATTATTATCTGTTCAGCAGACCTTCTTCGCAAAACGCAGTTAGCCTTCTCTAATACCGAATCTTGGATGCATAGAAATCACCTCGCCTTAAATGCCAATAAAATAAAGCTAATGCTCTTCTCCCCATCCAAAAACACCAATATAGACAAAACTTCTTTTACATTAACTGCTCAGAATACCACCCTCATAGAAATAGTGTCACATACCAAATTGTTAGGTGTCATAATCAAAGAAAATTTAAAATTTGACATACACATTCAAACTAATATAAAAAAAACACCAAAAACTAGTTCTCCTGTACAGACACAATTGGTACCTCTCTCCTTCTACCAGACGAACCCTTACCTCTACTTACCTCCTACCCTCTCTTATGTGTGGTGCTCCCTTATTCACTAATATTCAGCTTGGCCTACAGGCCAAGCTGGAAACCTGCTACAATAAGATCTCCAAATTTGTCATCAACTCCAGAAACACCTCTCACCACTGCCTTTCTCTGCACTATCAGCAATGACTTGAACTTCCTAACTACCTCAAATTTATTAAACTTACTACTGCCCACAAGCTTATATTCCAACCTACTAGCTGTCCCTCTCTCCACCTGCTTAACCCTATACATTCTCATCCACCCACTTAGATCGGACAACTAAAATCTTCCAAAAATACATAAACCTCTTCAATCCCCAGGACACCTACTATTATCCTGCTCTTTAGCTAAACTCTGGAATTCTATTCCTGTCTCCCTTCATAATATCCAAAGCCATTCTAACTTCAAATCCCTTCCGCAGGCTCATCTAATCTCAAAGTGGGAATGCTCCTGTTACCCTACTACATAACTCCTCAATACCATCTCCCAAGCATTACAGCTTATACTTGCTTCTATAGTGCCCATCTACTTCTGCATCTACTTCCTTTGCTTGACACTAAACTCCCCCCTGAACCCACTCTCTCACCACTAAAAAACATCCTTTTACCTCACCTTTCACCCTCTATTCAGATTTCTCTGGATCCCACAAAGAAAATGTTTATACGTTGCAAATATACTTTGTAAATATTACTCACGCCATATAATCGCATATATACTTTGTATATATTACTTAGGCTATTGTATTACATTGCCTTTTCTTTTTAACTATGCTTTTCATCATTGCATGCTACCATTGTTTTGGAACTTGGAACTTTATATATCCATCTATGTTTGTATTTATAGCTACTGTATAACTGTCAGTTGCTGTGGAGCTTTTCTCCCTGGGCCTCCACTGAAAAGGGGCTCTCCCAGGCCCCAGTGGATTACCCTGGTCATTAAACTGAAATGAATAATAAATAAAAATAAATAAATATTAAGTGTCAATATCTCTAATGGCAAAAAAAGAATGGCAAAGGTGCTGCCAAAACTGATAGATACTATCAGTGTGGTTTTGTGCAGGGGGGCATTCGTGTGTCTGTGTGTGCGTGTGTGTGTGTGTGTGTGTGTGTGTGTGTGTGTGTGTGTGTGTGTGTGTGTGTGTGTGTGTGTGTGTGTGTGTGTGTGTGTGTGTACATATATATATATATATATGCATATATACATATATATAAATATATATGCATATACATATATGTTTTATATATATATATATATATATATATATATATATATATACACATATATATGTATATATATGTAGTTGCTTATGTTTGTAAGTTTATACTCCTTGACAGCAATACAGCCGAGGTGCTAGGGTTTTATGTGTGTTCTTATTTGAATTGTATTAAACTTGGAACAGCAGCCTTTTGGTGTTTTTTTTTATACATGAAAAAGTACTTTACAAAGTATTTGCAGCCCTAATACACCCATGAACTGCACTCTTGTCAAGAGGCAATTCAGCATATGACTTATCTATAGCCCAACAGAAACATGTAATTGACTTTTACTTATATACAGTTCCAGGGTCCTCTGACTTATGTTAAGGAAAGATAAAGTCACACTGTTCTTATAGTTATTGATAAAACAACATATACCACACATTAATGGCAAGACTTCAGGGTGTCTTTTAGCTGAGTCAAAGGCAGCCCATCACAGATGCAGCGTATTATGATAAATGGCAAGATCAACCCCTATACCACCAAATAACTATATACATCTTTGAGAAAATTAGTTTAGCTTCCTGTCTTAAAGGACAGTTATACAAATATGGCTATTTTTCACTGCACTTGATAAATTATATTTTTGCACCAAATACTATACTGTCATTTTAACATCCATAACTGTGCAGAGATCAATAAAATAAATTACATTTTTTTCTGGTTCAGTAATTGTAGACTGTCTCATATTAGAAAAACATCACACATACATATCTCACATGGAACAGATTCTGCACACATAGAACAGTTTAAATAAGTAGTCAGACATACAGTGCATCTACATGACCAATACTATAATCAAGTAGCCAAGTTACAGTATGTCTGCCATATTGTTGCAGCCACAGAGGTAGGCATTTGACAAAAATTAGTCAAGAAAGTACTTCACCTGCGGATCAAATTATACAATAAGTGATTAGTTTGCAGATTTAGTTTAAGATGAACCAAATGGTCTTCTTTGCTTTTTGGCTTTGTAAACAGTTCACATACTTTTAAAAGCAAATTAAGCTTCAATGGCATAGACTTTTCAAACCTCTATATGTAACCCAATAAATATCTTGAATACTGGCCAAGAACTATATTGCACTGAAGTGCAAGCCTATCATATTCAGCTGAAAAGACTACTCTGTCTTTTCCTGAAAAGATTTCAAGCCTGCATAAACTAAAGCACTGCCGGTGATTCCCTGGTGGATGAGGAAATGAAACCTATATTTTTTTTCTTTGAGAGACAGAGCTGCATTTTGTTTTACCTGATACATTTTGTTTTCTATTTTAAGAAATCTGCTTGGCCTGATGTTTTTGTTCTATGTGAGAAATATACATTTAAATTATCTAGGCTGCACATTTCACATGTTTTTTTCATTGGCTACATTGTTTCTTGAGTGATACTTAAATACACAGTGAATTTCTGGGTCTTTGTCTTTTCCTGAAAAGATTTCAAGCCTGCATAAACTAAAGCACTGCTGGTGATTCCCTTCTAGTTTTTCCCACCAACTCTCCCCTTCATTGATCTGCTTTATAAACCTGATTTTAAGCTGCCCATCCCTACTGTAAATCAAGCTTAATAAGCTCCTGCCTTTCTACACTGCTGTTGATATCCTGAATTATCAATTTTCTTTTCCTTGTGCTTATATCAAAAGAGTGCACTTTGCCTCTCATTGTCTGCTCTACTGATTTATTTGCTCTGAATTCATCATCTAGCTAGCTGTTGGATAAAGTAGTGCATTTTTACGCTCTAGCAAACACTTGTTTTTACATCAAGAGCTAAATGGATTTTCCATCTAGTGCACTGGGAGGTAGCCTGGTCTGTTTAGGTTGGGGAAACATTTAATATTTCTGCATGTAGTTGTATTGGCTGGAGGGCTTACCAATCAAATATCTTGTTATACTGACTTTATAAGTTCAGTACAATTGAGTGGCTCTTGGCTCATTTATGCAAAGTAAAGTACTTTTATTGAATAATCACACCTTTACAAGCTGTTTAAAGTACACACTGCTGTATCCATATCTTTAAGTTTGTTTAAGGTAGCATTTCACTCTGGACTCTCCTTTGTTGTGCTTTTACATTAGGAGGATTGGGATTACTCATCTAGTGGCAGTTGGTGTTTACCTGGTCTATATGAGCTGGGAAACATACAAAAGTGCTTTAAGTATTTTTTGCACTTCTCTTACATCCTGTGACTATACTTTAACAATTTCAAGAAAAAAAACTGTACTGTCTGCTGCTGCTGCTGCCTTAAGTAGTTAATTGCATTGTATTACATTGCATCTGTTATTTGTAGGGATGTTGTAGGTAGTTTTGTGGTCTTGTTACAATTGGGCTCCAAACCAGCTATTCTTCATTAAGAAGGTATTTTTCTGCACCCTTCTGGCAGAATTGTGCTGATCTAACTTGTCTGAGTTGGGAATTGCTGGTGGAAGGCTTATTATGCTTTCCTGATTGGTAGTTTTTAACTTGTTTCTCTTTACTCGTACTTAAGCCTCACTTATGTGCAGGTTTGGCATAGATACTTACAGCTGCTCATCATTTGGTGACTTTGCTACTGATTGCTGAGAATCTGCTTTCACCTGGAGCAATCCACTACTAAAAAGACAAAAATAAATATTGTTTGCACTTCTCTTATATACTGTGACTGTACTTTAACAGTACTTAAGCTATTTGCTGTCATTTTTGCACAATGTACTGTCTGCTGCTCCTTTAAGTAATTAATTGCCCTGTATTCCATTGTATCTGCTAGTTGTAGGGCTGTTGAAGGAGTCTGTGTGGTCTTGTTGCACTTGGGCTTCAAACCAGCTATTCAAATTAAGAAAGTGTTTTTCTGCACCCTTGTGGCAGACGTGTGCTGATATAATCTGTTCAAGTTGGGGATTGATGGTGAAAGGCTTAATGTGTGATTTCTTGACTGGTAGTTAGCTTAAAACTTGCTTCTCTTTGTTTGTATTTAAGTCTCACATTTGCGTGGTGCTGCTCTTCACACAGTGGAGGTTGGCAGTGCCCTGTATAGACGCAAAAGCCTAGAAGTTCACTTTTTCCTAAACAGCTGTCCGTGAAACCCTTCCAAGCTTTTATACTGCTCTAGGAGCAACTCAGTTGCACACTGAGCAGCGTTGCCTTATTGACCAAACGTAGCCTACACAAAGTACAGGTCTGTCTTGTAGTCTCGGCATTACCAGCACAGTCCTGTCAAAGTAACCCATTCCCTTCCCTAATAAAACATACAGTAATAGCTTATCATGGACGGCCAGTTTCCTATAATCTCTCTGGCCAGTCTGATAGACATGGGCATCCTCAGAAAATGCAGCAATTTTTCTCATGTATACTGATAACCACTTACTCCTAAAACAAACACTTTACTTGAGACATGTGGTCATGCTATGAAATCGGAGGCAAGACTCTCACAAAAGAAAAAAAATCAAATGGAAAACAAGTTGTCAGCACACACACACACTTCCCACACTAAACAAGACATGACACACAAACCAACATATGCAGAGGTGCTCATTAGTAATTTACCAAAAGATCAGAGGCCTCCCAAACAGAAACCATTTACGCACACATTACAGTGTCAAAAAATACAACACATAGCAAGACACACACACACACACACACACACACACACACACACACACACACACACACACACACACACACACACACATACACACACACCAGTGTCTGAACAAATAACCCCATAACACCACAAAACCTAATGCAGCGGTCATAGATGACTCCATTCTGAGACATCCAGATGTTCCCATGACCAGCCTGAATAAAGAGCGAGTTACAGTTAGCTGTCTGTCAAGTCCAGGATATGTCAAGTCACTCAAGCACTCAAGTCACTCAACCTCAAGTACTGGCATGACTATGTCATAGTCCATGTGGGAGTGAATGACTCGAGACGTACCTCACTGGACTATATGAAGACAGACATAACTGAACTCTCAGATTGTGTCACAGGTGAGTATAAGCCTAGCCTTAAGCAGCATTCTATCTTCTCCAAGGTTGATACCACAATACAAACAAAAATGATTGAATTCAATAATTGGCTTAGCTTCTGGTGTCAGTGCAAGGGGATCCAATATCTGTCAACCTGGGAAGACATGGTCACAGGCCACTTTACTTTGCCAGAATGGATACTGGCAAAGGCATTAGCCACTCCAGTGTCAAAATAACCAACCTTCCAACATAACTCAAGCTATTGCTGCTTAATGCTAAGAGTCTAATCAAGAAACTGCATTCCCTGGAAGCACTTCTCAGTTTGGAAGATGCTAATTCTGTGCAGTAACTGAGACATGGTTCAAAGGCACAGAAAGCACCTCAGACATGCAGGGCTACAAATGCCTTCCATACATTCAGACCACACACTGAGCATGAAAGAACCAAAGGAGGAGATGTATTCATCTTCATTAAGGATAAGTAGACCTCGAGACTGGTGAAACAATATGACTCCCTTGAGCTACTCCACTTCCAATTAACTACAGGCAAAGCCCCCTACCACATCATAGCTAGCTATAGGTCCCCTACCATGAAACAGGAAAAGCATACCACATACCTATATTTACTTTAGTCACTTGTCATACAGCCCAACACCTTACTAATGGGTGATTTTAATTATCTTACCATCGAATGGAAAACATGCACAACCACAAACATGCTGGATCAGAGGTTCTTGAACTTTGCCAATGCAAATCCTCTGGAACAACTAGTCACCACATCCACAAAAGGCTCAAATGTCCTGGACAAAGTACTTAGCAACATGGGAAAGCACTGCACCCCCGCCCCAACCACGTGATGTCCTCTCTGGTAAGATCGGACGATAAATCAGTCTGGAGCGAGCTAATTATAAAACCAGATACCCCATGAAGCTCAAAAATGCTTAAGACAAATTACCTCCTACTAAGTGATGGTATAAGAGGTTTTAAAGTCCCCTTGAATGCAGATAAAATGGACTCCTATGTAAAGGTGCACACCAATGCCCCATAAAACCACTAAAGTAGTTGAATAGAATCGGCCGTACCTGACCAGATTAAAACTAGGTCTTGCTGAAAAAACAAGCCAGCCCTAGTATAAACAAGCTATACAAGAGAAATAAACTAATGCCCAAAAACAAGAGGGAACTGGCTCAGCAGAGGAAGAAATCCATTTCTAGCTTAAACAAACAAATCAGAGATCTTGTCAACTCCTCCAAAGTTAATTCTGAAGTAAAAATAACCTCCCTAGCTAAGGATAATCGTAAGACACCTGCAACTACTGGTGAGACCGCAGAGGTTTCTCACCAAGAGATTACAGGATACACAAAATCGTAAGGTATTCTTTAACTATGTCTGAAATCTAAAAGGGAATACCCAGCTATGATGGCACTACCCATACTCAACTGGAGGTAATAGCCAACCTTCTAGCTGACAAATCTGGAGCAAACATCACCACCCTGTCCCCTGCAGTCATCACCCAAAGTATACCTGCCACCATTCCTCAGCCTAGTATCTCAAGACAACAGGTCATCTTGGTGCTCTCCAAGGCCAAAAACACTGCATCAATGGTACCAGTCAACATCTCAGTTTGCCTTTTAAATAACTTAATACATGACCTAGCAGACACACATATCCCTGTATAACAAGGGTTTATATCAAAACATCGAAGGCTGATAATTCCAATGCTCAAAATTTCGAACTGCAAACCTCGAAAACTGACAACATCGAACCGCAGAACAGAGATCGCCATAGAGTGCGGGAAGGGATGATTTCCTTTTACTGCACTATAGTGCAATATCGGAGTTGGTATATTTAAGTAGCAGGGGGGTGCGGGGGTGCAGGGGGGGCTTGCCCCCCTGCATAGAGCGTTTTTTTTTTTTTTTGGGTAGTTAGTATTTTTTTTTTTGTCCGTTTGATGTTGTCAGCTTTTGAGGTTTGCAATTCGAAGTTGTGAGCTTCGGAGTTGTAAGCTTTCGATCATCTGATACAGACCCATATAACCACACCCTGCAAACTGGCCATGTTGCAGCAGAATGGAGGACAGCAACAGTAATCCCTCTGGAAAATGAGGACCCATCAACCGACCCTGGGAGTTATAGGCCCATAACCTTGATTACCCTTATTTGCAAGGCCATGGCAAGAATCTTTATGGATCTTACTAAAGAGGACAAAGGTAATCTCCATATTCTGGACCCAAGCCAGTTCGGATTTGTTAAAGGTAAAGTATGCCTGTTAAACATGGCTGACTTCTTCAAGAAAGTCACCAAGGCCCTGGACAAGGGAAAGACACTGCATACAGCCAATCTTGACCTAGCCAAGGCATTTGACACAATCCCCCACTCAGGTATTATAGAGAAACTCTCCCATTTGGGAATTAACTCTTACATTACCAGATGGGTAGCCCTCTGGCTCACCAACAGGACACATACTGTCAAAGTGGGTGGCTTCAGCTCAAGAAAAAGACCAGTCACGAGTGGCATACCACAGGGTTCTATGCTGGGCCCTTTTTGGTCAGAATTTATTTCTCAGAAGTCCAGCCAAACTTGGATGGTCTGTGGCTGAAAAAGTTCACTGACTATTGTAAATTTAGAACAATCATTGAGTCCCCCAGTGATGTTAATATACTGCAGACAGGGCCAACAGAGACAAATGATAGGTGCCAAAGCCATGGATTAAAGCTAAATGCAAAGAAAATGCATTATTTGGGAAAGGTGACATCCCTGCTACATTACAGGCAGCACCCCCCCCCCCTGCAAGTGTAGACAAAGTTGTATGTGATCTGGGTACTCAGGTTGATAGCAATCTAAATTTTGACAACCATGTATTCACAATAGTAAGGAAATCCTTCTATGTGCCACAGCTTATAAATAAAAGCATAACATCTAAATCTAAGGATGTTATGATTCCCTTGTATTCATCCCTCATCAGACCAATAATTGAGTACAATGCTCCCTTTTGCATGTACCTCACCAGACACCTGCAACTACTGGTGAGACCGCAGAGGTTTCTCACCAAGAGATTACAGGATACACAAAACAAGTCTTATGCGAAGGTTTCTCACCAAGAAATTACAGGGTACATAAAACAATTCTTACACAGAAAGACTGAAAGCCCTGTCACTGTATTCTGCCTCATGCAAGTTGCTAAGGGGTGACCTCTGCCTGGCTTACAGGGCAGTCTCTGAACTGGGCCTGATGGAAATGCTACACATTTGTAAATCAAACTACATGATGGTCGCTCGCTCCAAGGATCTTAAACTTACCTCTGACAAGAAAAGGTCATGCTGGAAAGATAGATGCATCTCCCAGAGACAGCCACTTCTCTGGAACAAGCTTCCAATTCACATGAAACAGAGCTCCTCTCTGACACTTTTCAAATACAAACTACATCAATGCATGGGTGATTGCAAATTCACCCCTGGGGTGGTGATCATGTCCCTCTTGGACAGAGGAAGTCACTATTAACTACCATAGACCGTTACCTCTGTGAACTTCCCTCACCTAACCACCAACAACTGGGGAAACTTGGTATAAATATGGCTAGGACTGTAAGGGCTGTAGGGCCATTAGCCTAGTAACTTTCTATGAACCTCATAACAAATCCTAAATTTTTCACCACTGTTTAAGTTGACAACACATTGTCAGGGCAGCTGAGGTATTCAGTTATTCATATCCTCAATCTAATAATTATTGTATAACAATGTGAGGAGTACAAATACATTAAACTTGCTGACTTGAAGTTTGGTTTACATATATCTTATAGTGCACGTGATCCTGCTCGCCAAAAGACACTTGTATAAAAGGAACTAAGCTCTGGCCAAAATACATGGCTAATTTGTGAATTCAGTCTTTATGCATCCATAAAACTAAATGTCCATTCCTGGAAACCTTAGATGGCATGCTGCGTGTTCCTAGGTTGCCTAGAATTGCTTTCCCTTGAGATCTTTAATTCCAAACAAGCTGTAATAGCAAGTATTTAGCAGTTCACATGGAAATATGCTTGCATGCACCTGACGGTGCAGATAGTTATATGCTGAAAGTTGTTTTCTAACAAAGCAGCAGAAAGGTTAGGCTCTAGTCAAAAACCAAGTTATATTAATCAGTAAATACAGCCATAATACAATAACAACATAGCTCTCTTATCAGATACCAGTCTACTAGAAAAACAGACTGCAAACCTGACAGCTAAAGTGTATTATTTCTGCATATTACACATATGACATGTTGCTGACCTCCTGACCTTATCTAGTGCTGACTTTGAGATTTACTACCCTAAGCAGGTTATCACAGCAAATGTATTTAGCAGTACACATTGGGTTGGTTAGCATGCATCTAACAACGTATATATTTTTACTCTTAGAGAACATCAAAAGGCTAGGTTGTAGCCAAGAAATGACTTAAATTGTATTTGCAGCCTTAATATAATAACTAAAGAGCTCTCATATTAAGGGCCAGTTTATTAGATAATCTGACTGTAAACCGGATTGTTAATGTACATTATTCCTGCTTACTTTGTAACATTCAGGTTAATGAGTAGACTTCAGTGTGCAGATCACCACAATATTAAACAGCACACATAAGGTTTTCATGTATACCTAGCAATACCAGCACTTCTAATATGGACACATCGGACAATGGCCTTGCAGATAAACTGATTTGTACTTTAAACTTTACTATTATACCCGAGATATACACCTACCAGAAACAGTCTGCTTAATCGTTTTCTCCCAACAAATGAATAAGACTAAGATAGGCTAGAGTTCTCACACATGTCCTGCCCCTTCTCCGGAACAAACTAATTTTCCAAGTTAAGTAATGTGTCACACTGTCTGCCTTAAAAAAAAAAGAGCTGTACAACTGGATGAGTTTTCCTAAATTCACCCCTGGTATGACTGGTCTGGCCCTCCTTGAAATGGAAAGCAAGGCCTAAGGATGGTTACTGGCAGGGCAGAAATAGCCTAGAGGCTCAGCTGCATTGTAAATCCTATGATTCAAATAACCTGACTACCTGCCAGAGTATCAAGAGGGTATTATTGCTTTATAGTTTGTAAGGTAAATTGCTAAATTGCCAGATATTAATAGATTGACACAAACATGTTGTAAAACATCCAACAGCAGCACACACTTTCAAAACACGTAAAGGTTGCTTAATTTTAACAGTATGAAGCAGTGGATACAGATCCGTTTCAACAAACATATACTTACTAAATTAGGGCCATACCACTTAATCTATATCTAAAGCTTTAGCAGAAAAATTAAAATGCACATTTAATGGAACAATTCTTCTTAATAAGCTATTTCCTGGGCACCAAAGTGCATTTTTCATATACAACTTATAAAATAATTTGTTTACTTCCAGGATATTAACAAATTTACATCCTTATACCTTACAAATACATCTCTCCCAATATTTCTGTCTTATCAAATTATACATGATTTTAAGCACATTACAAAAATATGTTCCATAGTGCATAATCACAGCCTCCACATAAAAACACCTAGCATACAAATGTAATATTCAGTCCACAAAATGTTTCTGTTCCTTTTTTAACCAATTCTACATTGTAGAGGCCTTTCCTGTCTGAAGGACCTCTGATGCATTACCATACTGTTGCTCTTCCCTTCACCCTCTGCTCCAGTGACCCCCTTTATATTTTTTCCATGCCATCTTCCGCACTTCCTCCAGAACTTAATTTTTATGTTCATGATCTGGGTGTATGCTGCTTCCAATGTTCACATCTTAATCTTTTTATAGATGCTAGTCACTAATATTTTCCCTGGTTTCCATTTCCCTTTTGAGTTTCTACCTCTGCACATAATGGTTAGGCAGAGTCTTGTGCCTTCTGATGGTGTGGATTGCCCACATTCATGGTCTCCCAAACTTTGTTGGCATTTTTATCCACTGATTCATCTCTAGTATCCTCCCAGTTCCTCTTCCTGTTCTGGCCGCTCAGTATCACAAAAAGAGCTGCTGGGTACAACTCTGTAGAAACTAATACAATTTTCTTTAATTCTCTCCTCAGTGTGTGCTGATCTTTTTTTTTTTTTTAAATCAGGATTATTCCTGAAACACTCTTATAGTACTCCCTTCCACTTTTATGCAATGTAGGAGGTATGCATTCTTCAGTATCTATTTTTTGGCCAAATAAAAATTCAGTTTACAAATTATTTGCTGATGATATTGATTTCCAAACACAAAGAAGACTCCAGTGCTAGAAAACAAGGAACAAAATGAAAGCACAAGTGCCACAAATAACACAAACCATTACTCAGAGATTCCACAGCATAGTGAAAAAAGAACATTTACTAAAGTTAATTACTTTCGTGCAAAAACAGTCCAGAACTCATCAAAACTGGTTTACAAGTGTTGCAGTTTTAAATAACCCGTATAATAGTCAAATAACTAAATTATCCCCCAGGATTCACGAATCCTCCGTGTAAGACTAAATTAGTCTTACACAGAAATGCCAGTCTGAGAGTAAGACGGCAACACGCCATGCATATTAATGAGGGCGTGCTGCCTCAACTTTAAGGCTAACACGGAGTGTGCAGGGGGCATGTCAGTCTGCCGAGCAGTCCAAAAATCCACACCCCTGCAAGTCTCTCAATTGGGAAATGCCAACTGACATGATGGAGTCCGCTCAAATGTGTACATACCCAACACTAAACTCCCCCACATTCTAAACCCCTGTACAATTATAAAATGTAAAACTTTTATTTATTTTTTTTATTATTCCCAATATAGCTGCCCGTGTTTGCACAGGTTTGCCCATTGCTTAGCTACAGATAGCAGTTTAGACATCGAAGAGGATAATAAGAAACTTGTATGCAAATTAAGCAAAATAGCAATAGCATAGTGGTAGAGCCATTGAAAAAAGAGGAGGCATTCCCGCTTCGAGTCCCACTACTCCCCTTTCTATTTTCTGTTGGAAATCTGTATATAAAAATAATTCCTGACATTTATCATTTAAATTTTAGTAAAAAGCATTGAAATGGCCTATGTAGTAGTGAACAAATTTTATAAAAATATATATATATATATATATATATATATATATATATATATATATATATATAAAAGAAGGTGAAATTGTTATGCATACTGATGAATGCATGAGTAACGTATCTTAAGCAATGTGAAGCACTGCTAAGCAAAGTTTACCAGTATTAAGCATATTTAAGTATAATTGCTCATAGCTTAGCACGGCTTTAACTAGCGTAACAGCTTTGTGTGGAGCTGTGCATCGCGTAAACTAGCGCAAACAGATCATGTTTGCGCATAGCTGTGCAACATGCTAACTAGCGCAACATCAGGCAACGTAGAGCACCATAGAGCAATGTTGGGCAAAGTTGAGCAAAGTCGGCTAAACACAGCCACACCTCCTAGCCAGTCTGGCCAGTAGTAAAATAAAAAGCAATGGCAGGCCTCGAACCCGGGATACAGTGCACCATAATCACAATACTGAACCACTAAGCCATGACAGCTTTTCATATGCATGCACTTTCAACACACACATACATATCAATGGAAGCTT
The DNA here is from genome assembly GCF_019279795.1 of Protopterus annectens. Taxonomy (NCBI): domain Eukaryota; kingdom Metazoa; phylum Chordata; order Ceratodontiformes; family Protopteridae; genus Protopterus; species Protopterus annectens. The sequence continues at coordinate 561,387,127 of NC_056739.1, read as the reverse complement.
ACCCATTGCTAAGCAGGTGTGCATTCAGCTGAGTTTTTTCAAAACTGGACAATCACAGATAAGTGTGGGAAATGAGGCATATTTAAGCTCCATAGGTGGGAATACTTGCCATAACTGGTAGTAGCTCCCATCTGCAGTCAGCATGACCAGTGTTGGAGAGGGCTCTCGATTTCAAGCGCAACGTTGGGGCATTGAGGAGTCAAAAGTAATGGTTTGGCTCCTCATCCATAATCATGAGGACAGACTCCTCCAGGGCCAGTTCCAGGACACCGAATACAAAGTGGAAGCCTGGAACCGTCTAGCTCATGATCTCACCAGTGCCACAGGCATCCCTCGGACTGGTGAGCAGGTCAGACACCACTACTCAGACCTGAAGAGACGCAAGGAGGACCGACTGAACCAGTGGATAGAGAAGGCCCGTGGGATGGAAAATGCCCCACTACTGAGTAGGTAGCCATGGAATGAAGTATGTAAGAATTGCTATTGTAGTCTATATTATATACTATATTATGTCTCAATATCACTTCATTTACTTCACAGCTGCAGGTGTCTGTGCTGCGAATCAGCAAGCCTATGCAGATAGGCTGCTAAGGCTGCGCCAGCAGGCAGGTTAGTAATTATTCTGCATGTATTGTTATATAAAGTAAGTGAGAGAGCCTGAAAAAAAGTGTTGTAGCCCAATAATAAAGGTATAATAAGTCTTGAATAAGTCTTCTGCATGCACTGTTATATCAAATAAATGAGAGAGCCTCTAGAAAAGTGTGTTATGTAATTAATAAAGGTATAATTCCTGGAGTGTGTCCGTGTCACTTTCTTTGATATGTTGTTGTACTCTTGCATTACAGAAATAGTACTGTTGTATTAAGCGCTGTCAACCCACACTTGGGTAGGCCCATATAAAGTGGATGAAGGGAGTGCCAGTAGCTGTTAAGCATATATACAGTCCTCAACTGTTGGTTCATGGCCAGCATGTGCAGGTTAATCTGGCACATGAGTAGCTTGTTATTGTGTTCCCCAGAAATGTCAGTGTGCTGCTAGAAATGTAGGGGGCTGTTAAAATATAACTGATAATGTCACCTGAACACATCTAGATATGTAGATATATAAATATAAATATAATATATAAATACGTAGCAGTAACATCTGCATCCTGGACAGCTTGTATGTCAGATACAGGTCAGGTATATAAAGAACTAGCAAAACCCATTTCACAATTTAACGGACATTGCCTAGTGTAATAATACATGTAGGGGATATATACCTGCAGTCAATAGGAATGCAGTGTAAACTATAAGTATATATAAGTTGTTAATGGAGGTATCTTTTTACACCCTACTGTATGTGCATAAACAATGCAATTCCACACCTCAGTGGGTATGTGTAATCTCAAAACATTTGTTGGGACATATGTCCTATTGGTTTATAAATATCTGCATTTACTTTGATGCATGTGCCCTGTTCAAATACCACAATCTTGGTGGCCTGTTGCCACCAATTAATCCTGCATGCTGTTGGAATGTCCACTGTTGTTCTATATATGCATGTGTTATGCTTGCTGTTCAACTGTTGGAACTCCGGTGTGTTGGGTTAATGGGAATACTACTGCATGCTGTTACAACTAATATGGAATGTTATTGGCTGTTATCAATCCATATTATCATTAAATCTTCCTAAACATAATATGTATGGGAAGGCCGGTCCCAGCGGACCCACCTGCCCCACCTCAGCTGGCGATGGCACCTGGCACCAGCAGGTCTAGTGCCCAGCCCGGGACCTCCTCCTCCATTGGGCATGTGCCACCTTTGGGTGGAAGCACTGCAGGGGATGGGGCTCGTCCCCCCCATGCAAGTGTGGGCGGAGGAGGGCCACCTCTCACCCTCCGAACGGTCTGGGCTGTGGTGCGTAGGGAGATGCAGAGTTCTGTCACTGATCCTCTATGCCAGCTTGAGGCACGAGTGGCGCGATTCACGGATGAACCTGCCCCTCCTACGCAGCCCCAGTACAGCCACCCTCTGGGCTGTGATGGTGCAGTGGTGACTGCCCATGGGTGAGGATCTCAGTTCCACTATTGCCATCTGTGGGCTCATGGGCTTGCGGTTTCCAAACATCCTTCCCTGTCAATGTTGTTCACCCCCCACATGTGTCATATTCCACCCCTGTATGCATCTTGTTTGTCCTGTCTGTTTACCTCCCCAACCTATCTCCCCAAATATACCTACATCCCCTACCCCACATTCCACTCTCACCTGGAAAAAAAAGGGCAATCTGCTCCAAAAAAAATTACGCCCATACATAGCTGCCCATTTTGCACACGTCTGCTGGACATATAAAATGTAATTTAATTGGCAGTACAACATACTTTGTTGTCCTCACCCCTCTCTCAGGGGTGGAAGGTTTCATATTTCCCTCCAAAATTATTGCATATGCACAGCTGTTGCTGTAAAAGAAATGGGCAGCTATGGTCTTTCCCTACACCTGTCCTGCACATCCCGAGCTGTTTTCCCTACTGTCTTTTCCTCTTTGTGCCCCTTGTTCACCACTTTCCTATCTCCCCATTTTCTTTTCTTTCAAAGAAATGAGTGCGAGGGTTAGCGGGAGTAAGCACTTTTAAGCAGTAGTTAGCGGTTGTGTGCGCTTAGCTAAGTATTGTTAAGCTTCGCGCAAACCTGCTCACAACTGCTTAAACGTGCCTTAGCCACCCTGCATGTGAAGGCCCTTGTTCTGCTCAGCAGCAAAATAAAACACCTCTGTCAGTCTCGAGCCCTGGACCTTGGACACACTAGACTGCATGAAGTAGCACTAAGCCACAGTACATATACAGCAGGTTGTTGCTGAAATAGATATATCATGCATCAGAATGAGTGAATATTAAGGAAAATTAGGAATGCCATAACACAAAACCTGTTCTGTGGAACTTTACCAGCAGTTGTTGTGGAATTGCATTACATGACTGTGATAAGAGAACCAGCCATTCTAGCAGGAAATAATGTTACAGCAGCACTTTACAACCCCCACACAGTATCACAGCAGGACAAACAGTGGCATATCTAATTAGGGCAGAGGACATACATGCCAACTGTGACTACATTTCAGGGATGTCCCTGATTTGAAACATATGTTAGTTGTGTCCCTCTGAATCCCCTGAAAAGTACTGACGTTAGGCAGAAAGGTGGGGTATTACACCTAATGAATAATGACAATATGTAGGAGTTAGACACCGCTTGTACTTCAGAAAAGGTGTAGTAATCCATATGTACTGTCTCTAATATTTTGAAGGTGTAGCTCACTTTTACCTACCTTTACCTCACTCTGTTCAAATATGTACCTGAGTGTTTCAGAGGCCTGGCCCAGGCAGAAACACACAGGCATATCAGCTTTTCTGCTGTCACACACTGTGCAAATAGCTTTGGAAGGAGTTCCACAAGCATACCCTTATGTAGGAGTACAACACTGAAATACCAAAGGATGTAGCCATGTACTGGTAGCAAACGACTCTAACAATGCCATTGTACCAGTGCTGAAAAGACCTGTGCGTTGCACAGACAGAGAATAACAGCCTAACGTCTGGCTACCATCTGGATAGGTCCACAGTTGGGAGCTATGCAGACAGACTACTTGCCTTGCTAAACTAACAGGTACACAGCAAACCTTTAAGTCCAGCAAGATAACATTCACACAATAATACATAATGCTCTCTGTATGTCTGCATCCCCACCCAAATGTACAATATACCTGTGTGTTCAGGGTCTACCAAGGATGTAGGTAGGCATACTCAGTACTGGAATTGTCCAGTTTTCTTGAGCATCCCGTGCTAATGTCAACAATAAAAAAGCACAAGCTGTGCAGAAGTGAGTACATTAATATTCACAGTATAGCAGTTCACAAACAGTTCATGTGCCAAATTAATACATCTCAATAACTACTTTTGTATGGCAGTTAATTGTATAAGTAGAAAAGAAACGACATGCTCCCATGTATCTTGTGTTAGCATTTGTAGGGGTGAGTACAATTCTACACTGACAACTGTGTACTGGAAGTGGCAACATTCAGGTCTGAGTACAACATTTAAATCACTGGCTACACCCCTAGCTTCAGATATAAGAACTATACCAACCTTCTGACTTAAACAACGGTGTCCACAGCAAACAAGTATGGGCCCCACTTTGGAAAGCTGAAAGGGCTATGCCTACCTGACTTAGCAATTTATAGCACTGGGTTGCTATGACAGTGAGTACTGCAATTACCACACAGCAGGCTGCATGCAATTACCAAATGGTGGCCACCAATTGGTGCACAGGCCATCACATGCACATGTGCAGATACCTATAAAAGCAGGCTGTACTTGCTGCCCACACATGCAATCATTCCATTGCAGATATTGAGAGAGACAGAGAGAGAGAGAGAGAGAGAGAGACACCCACATCAACAGAAAAAAAAAAAGCCAAGGACACACGGAACGTAATGCTACCAACACATACAAAGGAGAGGTATGTAACAGATATGTATTTACTTGCATGTAGTAGATGTTTTTGAAGAGTACTCTACATACTTTGAAACATCCATATGTGGCAGCAGTATGTATCTATGCACAGATGCCCTGCATAACTACTGTCATGGACAAATCAGTGTGTAGCTATGTGCAGTGGGACATAACTGTGACACATGTAGCTCAGCATTAAATGTCAAACATCTGACCCATGTTATCTGTGTTCTGTACAGTAGTGTGGACAATGGCTGTTTGGGGAGAAGCATACAGCTATATAAACATGGATGTGACAGAGTAACACATGCATGATAGTCATATTAACGTGTAGCTTAACATTGGCAACTGCTGTACCAGGCTAGTATGCTAATCTAGCATTTGCAGCTATATATAAACCCTCTAATATTACTGTGTGCTCACATGTGACACCGGTTCATGTTGCAGCAAGGCCCAACAGGTCAGCCGTGAGGTACAGGGACTTACAACAGTGTGGACCTTTTGTGTGTATGGCAAACACATACGGAGAGATATATCTGTATCAGATATATTAGCATCTGTACATGTGCATAGAGCAAGGGACATACTGCAACTGTTTGTGAAGGGTGGACATATATATGTTGGTGAAGGTTGTTATATGCATATTTGTATGTAGGTTGTAGTGTGTGGCAAACAAGACAGTATACAGTGCTGGTATATGACATGTGGTTAAACGCTGTGGGTGTGATTTATTAGGTTTGCAGTGTTGCAGCCAGTGAGGCCTGCAAAAGCTACATGGGCTTAGAACACCTTCAATGCATTTCGCACAAGACTGTGCAATATTATTACATAACTGTATACCTCACACCCTTCGCATAATTGATATTCCCACCATGAAAGGTGGACTGTATATGTGCCTATATGTATATCTATATGTACACCTATGGATGTTTATATGTATGAGTATATATATATATATATATATATATATATATATATATATATATATATATTTAGAGAGAGAGAGAGAGAGAAACAGAGTCATATTTACTGCGACAGATGCCTGGTGACAAAGCCATGGCCTCAAGCTCAATGTCGAAAATACATTGGCATCCCTTTTGGTAAAAATTCTGTACCCATGAACTACCACATAGGGGGTAGTCTACTTAACACCGAAAGTGTGATAAGAGACCATGGGACACAGGTGGAGAGTAGTCTCCCCTTTGATAATCACAGTGCCACCCTAGTCATGTAATCTGTCTACGTGGCACACCTCATCACAAAAGGTGTGTCATCCAGGGAAAAAGAGGTCAGTGTTCCCCTCTACTTATCACTCATAAAACCCATTATAGAGTACAATGTCCCTTTTGGTATGTACCTCACAAGACATCTACAGCAACTGGAAAGGCCACAGACATACCTCACAAAGAGTATTACCGGCCTCAAACAGATGCCCTATGCAGACCGTCTCACAAAACCACAGCTAGACTGTGTCGCATACCGCCTACCCAGAGGTGACCACTGCCTAACATACAAAGCTATGTCAAACCCATAGCTGTTGGACATGCTCCACGTAAACAGATCACAATCTCTACGAGCTACACGCTCTAGCGACCTAAACCTTGTCACCTCAATAAACCGAACATGCTGGAGGAATAGATTCCCATCTCAGAGACATCCCATACTCTGGAACAAACTACTTATCAATAGCAAACAAAGCTCCTCATTAGCACTCATCATGAATAATCTTGATGATTGGAAATGGAGATAGGAAATACACCCCGGGAATCACCTCTGTGGCTCTGCTTGACAGGGGCACATGAAATTAAATTACTTGGGTGTCAAAGGCCAGGGTACTGTCTGGCTAGGCTTCTATAGGCCCTAGGGCCAATAGCCTATTACCTACCTATGAACCGATACACACCCACATGTACTTGTTGCAATAATTGCTATGTGAGGTTGACTGAGTGTGATGGTGAATGTGTTGGTGAATGTGTCAAAGTTGTGTATATGTGGGACAGCTTAATGAGAAACTGTTTCTGTCTTGGTATTTTGTGTCCTAGCTCTGATCCCAGCAAAAGATAAATATGCTATTGCTAGGCAGAAAAAGCAGTATGGCATATGGTCTAACATAGTCCCTTGGTGTTAACTGGGATGTGCCATTGGAGGCTAAAGCAGTACATGTATGCTTATTGATTGGTACTGTTGGTGAATCCAAATCCTGTATGAACTGTAGTAGTACCTGAAGCTGTAGGCCTAAACAGCAAAGTATGGTGTATGTCCACATTGCTTGGAACCACTGTTTTGTGTGTTCCCTGTAGTCCTCACAGATTATATACCTCAGGCATAAGGTTTTATAAGTACTGACACACAGTACTGTATGGTGCACACATAAAGCTCATCTGGGTTGCCATATCTTTTTGTCTTGTATGTATGTCTGATGTGTGTGTGGGTATGCCTGTAACATGCCCTCGGTCATATGTGTGTTACAGAATATAAGTGCGTATCTAGCAACATGTATAGTCTAGTACAGCAGTATGCCACCTATATTCACGAATGTGCACATATTTTAGGCAGGGGTTTGCCATCAACAACTAATGTGGTATACTGGTAATACTGTAACTGCACTTTACAATCATTGCAATTGATGACATATTATTGCAATTGATCACATATTTCTTTATGCATTAGCTTGATATATACCTCCTGTGGCTAGGTGGTGCATTGTGTCGCATACAGTGTACCATGTACTGTTGTATAGTCTTACATAGTGGTTTCTCTTTGTTGCTGTGCAGAACATGGTTTTATATATAGAGCGTGCCAAGCACTGTCAGGCAGTTGTGGGTTGAGCATTGATATGTGGTATTGAAAGTGTGTATCCTCTGACAGCCAATAGGTTGCTATATATGGCAGTTCAGTGATATCTGTACTGTAGAATGATAAGTGTGCCACATGACTTGCTCACACACATTGTTTCATTGTCTTCCAGGGTTCATGGTCCACCATTGCAACCCAACATATAGTCCTGCTGAGGATGACGTCATAACAACCAGTCTGGTTCAGCACTACACACTGCTTTTCTCAAGAACCAGCCAGGACCAGCATGAGCGGACTGCACTGTGGCAAGATGTCCATAGGGTAAATGACATAGGCATGCATAACCGGACATATGAGCAGGTACGCCATCACTGCAGTGATTTACTTAGGCAGGTCCGGCAGCGTGCATCTGATGTCCGTAGACAACAGCTTGCCACAGGTGGTGGGGTTACCATCCACCCCCCCCCTCACCAGAGTGGAGGAGCTGCTCCTGAGCCTGGTGGCTCCTGGCCAACAACAACAACAGCAGACATGTATCATCATGGAGGTCTGAGCCATCCAGCAAGTTCACATGGAGAGTGCAGGTAACATGGCATATCTGTAGACTACTGTTACCTCTATTGGTAGATCATGCATATGTGAGAAGTAGAATAGAAGATGTGGAGCCTGGTGTTGTGCAATACTGATAATTTGGAACATAATCTGTAGGCCTATGACTGTCAACTTTTGTACTACTGTAAGATTGCAAATCCACAGTAGCAATGTCACAGTTGTTGCCACTGACAAACTGTCTCATATCCTTGTAGGTCCCTCTGGTGTGACAGCAAGGCAGCAGACCCATGCTGGTGAGTGTGTTCTACATTTAATACTGCAAATAAAATGTGCATGTCATAGGTGAGGTGTAGGCCATGTACACATGTAACACACCTACGCATAATGCATGCTGTGCATGTTTGCTGTGAGTCTATGCACATCTCAGTAACGTGAGTAGCTGCCTCAAACACATGCAATACACAGAGCATCCCAAACAATTGTAACTACACTGTAGTGGACATTGGATAGGCAGAGTCGAGACACATGCACACAACATACACAACTTTGTCATACGTAGTACATGTTAATATGCTACACATGGCGTATTTAGACATCCGCTGTAAGGTCACACTCCAGTATCTTAAATGTCATCCACACAGCACACATAATATACCTGAGGGGTAGAGGCCTATCATGGGGTGGTGCAACACTCTTCAACACACAACACATTCATGTTAGGCAATGCTCCCTATTGGGCACCTTACAAACCCATGCAACAACTGGCTGTGAAATGGTGAATGTAGCCATGGTACTGCAGTTCAGGTACACCATGATAGGTGCCGGTCTGGCACATATTAGTAGCCTTGAGTGACCACATGATGCTGCATGATGATGGCTCATGATACTACACCCCATCCAGTTACTGTAACCACAGTACTACACATAGCATTCATTGCTATACACCTCAATGTTGTGTGTGTGCAAACATATGCACCTGTACACAATATGCATAGCAATCACCATTTGCACAAAGTGACACATATATGTCTTGTAATGCTATTGAGTGTATAGGTCACATGACAAACACTGGGTATGTGTGATGTTTAATGTTGCAGTTGTGTTGCAGCATGCCATGTCATGGCTGGCATTGGCATGTTCACAATATGTTCTACTGTACAATGGCTATGTTAAGCAATGGTATTCCATCAGGTATACATGCACCGCTCATCCTGTGTGTATACATAGCATGCATAAGCTAAACATGTGTCCACAATTATCTGCTAAAGACACAGATGCTCTAATCAGAAATGGATATCTATGTGACACACAGATACACATCCAGACATGGTATGTATACCTGTGGGTGATGGTGCACAGGACATTAAAGAGCTTTTAATACTTGCACAGCAATGTTGTGTCCATGTACACATTGCGTTCCAGGGTGAAGCCAATCACTGAACAACAACACACATGCATCAAAGCCATGTATATTATTATTAGCAAGGACTGTCTACACTTGCACTGCATGCTGTTGAGCAACACGTGTGATATAACTGTTTGGCTTGTGATACTGTTCCCCACCATCAACAGCTATTGAGTATGTTCTGGATTGCTGTTGGTGTGTGTGTGTGTGTGTGTGTGTGTGTGTGTGTGTGTGTGTGTGTGTGTGTGTGTGTGTGTGTGTGTGTGTGTGTGTCTGTTTGTGTCTGCTTTAGTGAGGAGTGTATTTGTGTGCATGTGTGCATGTGTTCATGTGTGCATGTGTGCATGTGTTCATGTGTGCATGCGTGCATGCGTGCATGTGTTCATGTGTGCATGTGTTCATGTGTGCATGTGTGCATGGGTGCATGTGTGCATGGGTGCATGTGTGCATGTGTGCATGTGTTCTGACATCATGTACAGGTCGTAAAGTGTGTTTCCTGTCTTCCTCTCACAGGTGCTGAAGTTGGGCTGGTTCACTGCAGCAGGGAACCTGATGTCACTGACACAAATAGTGATAATGAGGATAGGTGTGTTGAGGCACAGGCATGTTTGCCAGGGTCTGCCATTGGGCCACCAATCGACAGTACACACGTGTCCACCCCATCCATGCACACAGTCATACTGCCAATGCATCCATCATCACCAATGCCCTTAGCTGAGGGACAGTGTACAGTCGGCAATGGCCAGGACAGTGTGGTATCTATGGCACATGCGTCTGTACACAGCAGCCATACCCAAATGTCTGGAATGGTACCACATAGGCAGATGTCCAGGGGTTCTTGTCGGAGCACTGCTGGTCATCATGCCCCTGGCAGACGTGCCACAGGTCTTACAACCTCACGCATGTTCCAGGCTGTCATGGAGGCACAGGCATGTATGGAACGCTACACCAGACAGGGACTAAGTGCACAGAGGGCACATAACACTGCTTTAAATGACAGTATCCGTGACCTAGCAGGTGCCATCCATAATTACACTGAGGTCACTGATAGACATTGGGGTGAGACATTAGATGTCCTCTGCAATGTCATGTCCATGTGTCAGGACAGTGTGGGATTGTTGAGACATTGATGTGGACGTATGCCAGCAACATCAGCAGCTGGCAGTCACCGTGGACGTCCCTCAAGTCACAGCCGCTCCTGTAGTCCCAGTACCAGCCCCAGCAATGTTGGGGGTGGGCGGTCCATAGACCGTCCTAGAAGACCACGTGCACGTGGCTCTGGCCAGTCCCAGCAGGGACCTGGGTCCAGTGTACATATGTCTACCTCTGAGGATAGTACCCAGTCTGGCTTAGTACCTGATACTGTCAGTAGCACCCCTGCCAGGCACAGGTACCATATCCGTGGCCAGAGATGGTGATCTGTAAAGCCTGGCAGGTACAGTCTGTGGCTGTCCCACAAATCCCCGACACACACACATACACATAAACCAGACACCTAGGGCTAACACATACCCACACACATTAGATCAACACTGGCTGGTCATCATGCCCCTGGCCCTCACACACACATGCACACACACATACATGTCGATTGTATGGCTCAATGTAGGCCTCTGGCACCAACAACACACACTCTGCAATTTAATTCACGTAAAAAGATAGAAAACCAGAAATTTTGGGATTTAATTTTTCAATTATTGGTAGAGGTCTAATATATGGCTTATGATATCCCTTTTCACCAGTGGTTGTATGCCTCTATTTTTGTGATGTTTTGTTTTGGAATCATATTAGTCCCAAGATGCTTGGTGTACCTTTATGTTTTGATATGAGAATTTACAAGAAGATGGACGCATAACTTATTGTATAATGTTCTAGATATTGGCACTTGTGTATATAGTTTTCTTAGTTTTCTTTTTCTTTTTATTTACTTTGGTTTTAATAGGTTTTCTCTTATCTTTGTTATCCTTTGTGCTAATCTTTATGACGTTATTATATGTAGTGATTTATAAACTGAAATAAAGAATTTTGAAAAAAAAAAAATTATCCCCCAGGATTCACGAATCCTCCGTGTAAGACTAAATTAGTCTTACACAGAAATGCCAGTCTGAGTGTAAGACGGCAACGCGCCATGCATATTAATGAGGGCGCGCTGCCTCAACTTTAAGGCTAACACGGAGTGTGCAGGGGGCATGTCAGTCTGCCGAGCAGTCCAAAAATCCACACCCCTGCAAGTCTCTCAATTGGGAAATGTCAACTGACATGATGGAGTCCGCTCAAATGTGTACATACCCAACACTAAACTCCCCCACATTCTAAACCCCTGTACAATTATAAAATGTAAAACTTTTATTTATTTTTTTTATTATTCCCAATATAGCTGCCCGTGTTTGCACAGGTTTGCCCACTGCTTAGCTACAGTTAGCAGTTTAGACATCGAAGAGGATAATAAGAAACTTGTATGCAAATTAAGCAAAATAGCAATAGCATAGTGGTAGAGCCATTGAACAAAGAGGAGGCATTCCCGCTTCGAGCCCCACCACTCCCCTTTCTATTTTCTGTTGGAAATCTGTATATAAAAATAATTCCTGACATTTATCATTTAAATTTTAGTAAAAAGCATTGAAATGGCCTATGTAGTAGTGAACGAATTTTATAAATATATATATATATATATATATATATATATATATATATATATAAGAAGGTGAAATGGTTATGCATACTGATGAATGCATAAGTAACGTATCTTAAGCAATGTGAAGCACTGCTAAGCAAAGTTTACCAGTATTAAGCATATTTAAGTATAATTGCTCATAGCTTAGCACGGCTTTAACTAGCGTAACAGCTTTGTGTGGAGCTGAGCATCGCGCAAACTAGCGCAAACAGATCATGTTTGCGCATAGCTGTGCAACATGCTAACTAGCGCAACATCAGGCAACGTAGAGCACCATAGAGCAATGTTGGGCAAAGTTGAGCAAAGTCGGCTAAACACAGCCACACCTCCTATCCAGTCTGGCCAGTAGTAAAATAAAAAGCAATGACAGGCCTCGAACCCGGGATACTGTGCAGCATAATCACAATACTGAACCACTAAGCCATGACAGCTTTTCATATGCATGCACTTTCAACACACACATACATATCAATGGAAGCTTACCCATTGCTAAGCAGGTGTGCATTCAGCTGAGTTTTTTCAAAACTGGACAATCACAGATAAGTGTGGGAAATGAGGCATATTTAAGCTCCATAGGTGGGAATACTTGCCATAACTGGTAGTAGCTCCCATCTGCAGTCAGCATGACCGGTGTTGGAGAGGGCTCTCGATTTCAAGCGCAATGTTGGGGCATTGAGGAGTCAAAAGTAATGGTTTGGCTCCTCATCCATAATCATGAGGACAGACTCCTCCAGGGCCAGTTCCAGGACACCGAATACAAAGTGGAAGCCTGGAACCGTCTAGCTCATGATCTCACCAGTGCCACAGGCATCCCTCGGACTGGTGAGTAGGTCAGACACCACTACTCAGACCTGAAGAGATGCAAGGAGGACCGACTGAACCAGTGGATACAGAAGGCCCGTGGGATGGAAAATGCCCCACTACTGAGTAGGTAGCCATGGAATGAAGTATGTAAGAATTGCTATTGTAGTCTATATTATATACTATATTATGTCTCAATATCACTTCATTTACTTCACAGCTGCAGGTGTCTGTGCTGCGAATCAGCAAGCCTATGCAGATAGGCTGCTAAGGCTGCACCAGCAGGCAGGTTAGTAATTATTCTGCATGTATTGTTATATAAAGTAAGTGAGAGAGCCTGAAAAAAAGTGCTGTAGCCCAATAATAAAGGTATAATAAGTCTTGAATAAGTCTTCTGCATGCACTGTTATATCAAATAAATGAGAGAGCCTCTAGAAAAGTGTGTTATGTAATTAATAAAGGTATAATTCCTGGAGTGTGTCCGTGTCACTTTCTTTGATATGTTGTTGTACTCTTGCATTATAGAAATAGTACTGTTGTATTAAGCGCTGTCAACCCACACTTGGGTAGGCCCATATAAAGTGGATGAAGGGAGTGCCAGTAGCTGTTAAGCATATATACAGTCCTCAACTGTTGGTTCATGGCCAGCATGTGCAGGTTAATCTGGCACATGAGTAGCTTGTTATTGTGTTCCCCAGAAATGTCAGTGTGCTGCTAGAAATGTAGGGGGCTGTTAACATATACCTGATAATGTCACCTGAACACATCTAGATATGTAGATATATAAATATAAATATAATATATAAATACGTAGCAGTAACATCTGCATCCTGGACAGCTTGTATGTCAGATACAGGTCAGGTATATAAAGAACTAGCAAAACCCATTTCACAATTTAACGGACATTGCCTAGTGTAATAATACATGTAGGGGATATATACCTGCAGTCAATAGGAATGCAGTGTAAACTATAAGTATATATAAGTTGTTAATGGAGGTATCTTTTTACACCCTACTGTATGTGCATAAACAATGCAATTCCACACCTCAGTGGGCATGTCTAATCTCAAAACATTTGTTGGGACATATGTCCTATTGGTTTATAAATATCTGCATTTACTTTGATGCATGTGCCCTGTTCAAATACCACAATCTTGGTGGCCTGTTGCCACCAATTAATCCTGCATGCTGTTGGAATGTCCACTGTTGTTCTATATATGCATGTGTTATGCTTGCTGTTCAACTGTTGGAACTCTGGTGTGTTGGGTTAATGGGAATACTACTGCATGCTGTTACAACTAATATGGAATGTTATTGGCTGTTACCAATCCATATTGTCATTAAATCTTCCTAAACATAATATGTATGGGAAGGCCGGTCCCAGCGAACCCACCTGCCCCACCTCAGCTGCCGATGGCACCTGGCACCAGCAGGTCTAGTGCCCAGCCCGGGACCTCCTCCTCCATTGGGCATGTGCCACCTTTGGGTGGAAGCACTGCAGGGGATGGGGCTCGTCCCCCCCATTCAAGTGTGGGCGGAGGAGGGCCACCTCTCACCCTCCGAACGGTCTGGGCTGTGGTGCGTAGGGAGATGCAGGGTTCTGTCACTGATCCTCTATGCCAGCTTGAGGCACGAGTGGCGCGATTCACGGGTGAACCTGCCCCTCCTACGCAGCCCCAGTACAGCCACCCTCTGGGCTGTGATGGTGCAGTGGTGACTGCCCATGGGTGAGGATCTCAGTTCCTCTATTGCCATCTGTGGGCTCATGGGCTTGCGGTTTCCAAACATCCTTCCCTGTCAATGTTGTTCACCCCCCACATGTGTCATATTCCACCCCTGTATGCATCTAGTTTGTCCTGTCTGTTTACCTCCCCAACCTACCTCCCCAAATATACCTACATCCCCTACCCCACATTCCACTCTCACCTGGAAAAAAAAGGGCAATCTGCTCCAAAAAAAAAATACGCCCCATGCATAGCTGCCCATTTTGCACACGTCTGCTGGACATATAAAATGTAATTTAATTGGCAGTACAACATACTTTGTTGTCCTCACCCCTCTCTCAGGGGTGGAAGGTTTTATATTTCCCTCCAAAATTATTGCATATGCACAGCTGTTGCTTTAAAAGAAATGGGCAGCTATGGTATTTCCCTACACCTGTCCTGCACATCCCGAGCTGTTTTCCCTACTGTCTTTCCCTCTTTGTGCCCCTTGTTCACCACTTTCCTATCTCCCCATTTTCTTTTCTTTCAAAGAAATGAGTGCGAGGGTTAGCGGGAGTAAGCACTTTTAAGCAGTAGTTAGCGGTTGTGTGCGCTTAGCTAAGCATTGTTAAGCTTCGCGCAAACCTGCTCACAACTGCTTAAACGTGCCTTAGCCACCCTGCATGTGAAGGCCCTTGTTCTGCTCAGCAGCAAAATAAAACACCTCTGTCAGTCTCGAGCCCTGGACCTTGGACACACTAGACTGCATGAAGTAGCACTAAGCCACAATACATATACAGCAGGTTGTTGCTGAAATAGATATATCATGCATCAGAATGAGTGAATATAAAGGAAAATTAGGAATGCCATAACACAAAACCTGTTCTGTGGAACTTTACCAGCAGTTGTTGTGGAATTGCATTACATGACTGTGATAAGAGAACCAGCCATTCTAGCAGGAAATAATGTTACAGCAGCACTTTACAACCCCCACACAGTATCACAGCAGGACAAACAGTGGCATATCTGATTAGGGCAGAGGACATACATGCCAACTGTGACTACATTTCAGGGATGTCCCTGATTTGAAAAGTACAGTTTTGTACCTACCATAAATGTAGATGTTTGAAGATCCACATTGCTGCAGTCATAACCTGTGGGGTAGTCCGCTGTCCTCGGTCGGCCCGAATACCAAAGTATTAGGCTGGCGTCGGTCATGGTCGCTCAGATCTGACGTCAGTACGCCTAGTTACTAAAGCGCATGACCGACGTCATATCCCCAGTCTTTCTTGCCCCAGATGTCAGAAGGCCCTAAAAAGAAAGGCCATAGCCAAAAAACAATATTTACAACCCAAAACACACAACCACCCCAAACTACAGTGGGGAAGGAGGGAGGGTAAATTGGACTGCAGCAATGTGGATCTTCGAACATCTACATTTATGGTAGGTACAAAACTGTACTATGTTCTTCATCTCACATTGCTGCAGTCATAACCTGTGGGTAGAATCCCAAAGCAAAGGCAAAGGGAGGATGGCAAAATTATAAAGCATTGGGAGCTGCTAACATGCCCTGTAAAACTGCAGTGGCAAACCCAGCCCTAGATTTGGAGTAAAGAGGAGATGGTAATGTTTAGAAAAAGTGTGCACTGAACTCCAAGTAGCTGCCTCCAAAATATCTTTAGTAGCTACACCCCTTAAAAAAGCAGTAGAAGTGGCAGTAGCCCTAGTGGAATGAGGTCTGATTCCAGCCGGAATCTCCTTATCATGATGAGAATAACAAAAAGCAATACAATGGCCAATCCACTTAGAAATAGTTTGTTTAGAAACAGGTTTCCCCTGAGATCCCAAAGCAAAAGAAACAAACAACTGTTGAGACTGTGTGAACCCTTTAGTTCTGCTCAAATAATAACGCAACTGCCTGTGAATAGCCAAAGAGTGCAAAATTTTTTCCCCTTTATTTTGGGGATCAGCATAAAATGTAGGCAAATGAATAGATTGGTTCAAGGCCACATTTGAAACAACTTTAGGCATAAAAGTAGGGTTAGTACGTAGGGATACCCTATCCTTATGAAAAATCAGGAAGGGCTCAACTGCCATTAGAGCCTGTAATTCAGATACCCTTCTAGCAGACGTAATGGCCAACAAAAAAGCAGTCTTCCAAGACAAAAACTTCAACTCAGATGTAGCTGCAGGTCCAAAAGGAGGTAAAGTGAGTTTTCCAACACAAAATTGAGATCCCAGGAAGGAGTAGGAGCTCACGTGGGGGTCTTATGTTCTTTGCCCTCTAAGAAATTGCTTAAACAAAGGATGAGAGAATAATGGTGGGTCACAATCATAGTGAGCAGAAATGGCTGCAGCATGAACTTTTACAGAGGAGAAAGACAAACCTTTGTCTAGTAATTCTGTAAGATATTGAAGAGAAACACTCAAATTAGGTACTGTAACATCAAAGCTCTTTGCTTGGCTCCAAAGAAAAAATCTCCTCCATTTATCAGCATAAACTTTCCTTGTACTAGGCCGTCTGGCCTCCAAAATAACATCAAAACTTGTTGAGGAAGCTGCGACCCTCCAGGGTCTAAAACAGAATATGCCAGGCTGTCAGATGCAGGGACTGTATCCTGACATTGAGGAAATGATTGCCTGCCTGGGACAAAAGGTGTGGAATTGATGGCAAAGGCCAAGGAGGCTCCTGTACTAAACTCCTCAGCAGAGGGTACCAGTGCTGACGTGGCCAATCTGGAGCTATTAGAATCATGGAGGGCTTGTCCTGTCTGACCTTCAAGAGCACCTTGGGAAGGAGAGGCAGAGGAGGAAAAGCATAGACGTGAAGATTGTTCCAACTGAATGATAGAGCATCCACTTTCCAAGCTTTTGGAGGAAACAGCTTTGTGCAAAACTTTGGCAGCTGGAAATTTAGTGGAGAAGTGAACAGATCTATGTCTGGAGTCCCCCAAAGCACTGTCAACTGTCAAAATACATGAGGATCCAGTTTCCACTCGTGGGGATCCACCATCTGTCTGCTCAAAACATCCGCTAAGGAGTTCTGTGCTCCTGGCAGAAACCTTGCCTGAAGAGTGAGGTGCAAACTGAAAGCAGTCTCCCACAAAATCATAGCGTGCCTGCAAAGAGGGTACGAATGGGTTCCCCCTTGCTTGTTGATGTACCACATGACAGTTGTGTTGTCTGTTTGAATCAACACGTGTCCTGGTTGAAGTAGATCCTTGAAAGCCATCAATGCAAATTGGACTGCTAACATCTCCTTCATGTTGATATGCAAATGTTGAAGTCTGGCAGGCCACGTGTCTTGAACCCATTTTCCATTGAGGTGTGCTCCACAAGCCTTGTCTGAGGCATCTGTCATTAAGATCTGACTCGCCTCTGGTCGGGTCACAGAGAGTCCCTTGTTTAGGTGACATTCCTGAGCCCACCACAAAAATTCCTTTTGAATGCAAGGTATTATCTGAATGACAGTGTCCAAATCGTGGCAGTGTTGAGTCCATACACTTTTGAAATACCATTGTAGCTTCCTCATATGCAGTTTGGCATTGGGAAGCACCAGAATACAAGATGCCATGAACCCCAAGGCTTGAAGGACTGTCCTTGCAGTCAGCCTGGACAGGAGAGACAATTTTTGGAAGTAAAGTGTAAGATTTCTTTGCTTGTCCGGGGTCAAAACGCCATCTGAGAGGCTGTATTCAGTCTCACACCCAGAAAGCACATGTCCTGAGAGGGTACTAGACTGGACTTTATTTCGTTCACAGAATACCCTAGACACCTTAACACTGCCATAACATACTGAAGATGGTGAAGTAGCTTGTCTTTGTCTTGAGCAAGAATCAGGCAATCGTCCAAATAAGGATAAATTTGTATTCCTCTTAACCTTAAGAAGGCTATCACCGGAGCCAGAACTTTTGTGAACACCCTGGGCGCAGTAGATAAGCCAAAGGGCAATGCAGAGAACTGATAATGTAAAGCCCCAGCCAGCAGGAATCTCCTGCAGCTGGGCCTGATAGGAACATGAAGATAAGCCTCCTTGAGATCCAGAGTTACCATCCAGTGATCTTTGCCTAGCAGAGGCAGAAGTTGTTGCAAAGTCAGCATTTTGAATTTTGGAATGTCCAGGTATGTGTTGAGAATAGACAAATCCAGAATTGGCCTCCAAGTGTTTCCTTTCTTTGGTACAAGAAACAGGCGAGAATAAAATCCTAGGCCCACTTCTGACGGAGGGACCTGCTGGATAGCCCCCATTTGTAGAAGTAAAGAAATCTGTTTGTGAGCCTCCACCTTTTGCTGAGGAGGAACGTCTGGCATGCCTTTGAAAGGGGGCAATGTGTGGAAATAAAACTTGTAGCCTCGGTTTATAATGTCCAACACCCATTTGTCCTGGGTGACTAAAAGCCAATTTTGCCTGAAAAGTGCCAACTTTCCTCCCAGAGGAGCTGCCAGACAGGAAGGATCGGGCAGCTGAAGATGCAGGTCATTGGGTCTGTTTATGAAAGGACTGGCCCCTGCCCTCACCTGTAGACTGTGCAGGGGAACTCCACGTCCTAGGCCTAAAAGAACCCTGTGCATGAGCTCTGCCCCTACCACGTCTAGATCTACCCCTAGACTGTAAATCAGAAGATGGGTAAGCCCATCCCTTAGTAGGCCAATTTCTGCTAAACTTAGGGGGCTGCACCTGCAAAAAATCCTTAACAGTCTGCATAGACTTAGCTTTGTCTTCCATTTTCTTCAAGACTGACTCCACAGGAGAACCAAACAAAACTTCAGACTGAAGGGGAGCATCCAAAATTCGAGCTTTAACATGCTCTGACAAGTTCTGATCCTTAAGCCAGGCGTGCCTACGAATAACTGATCCAGTGGCAGCCACCCTGGAAGAGGCCTGTAAAGCATCAAAACCACACTGCAAAGAATGCTTACCCACCTGATCAGAGGCATGAACCAAATCCTGTAATTCTTTACACTCTATGCCCTCTGCTAAAGCATCTACCTTAGATTTCAACTGACTAAGGAGAAAATTCTGGTACTTCAGCATATGTAACTGGCAATTCAAAGCCCTCATTGCAAGAGTGGAAGAGGTATACACCTTTTTACCCCACCTATCCAAAGCTCTAGAGTCTTTATCCATAGGAACTGGATTCTTTACAACAGAAGCCCTGACACCCTTAGGTCCCTGGCTAATAGTTTCTGGGTCAGCCCTAGGGCTCTTATACAAATATTTATGAGCCTCTGGCACTCTGTAATACCTGTCTGGCTTAACCGGGGCAGGAGGCAAAGAGTCTGGATTAAGGGAAGCCTCAGAGAAAACATCCTGAACTACATCCAAAACAGGAGGTATAGCCAAGGGCCTATGTTGTGGTAAAAATAAGAATTCCCTAAGCCTCTTTCAGGAATCTGAGAAATCCTGACCTTCCCATTTAAAATGTTCCCTCATAGAATGCAGAGTTTCTGAAAAAGAAAAATCCTCTGGAGGAGAAGCAGAAGGACTAGAATCCTCTGCGTCTGAATCAGAATAAGGGGGAAAATCCTGAATGTCTTCAACCGAAGACTGAGTAATCTGAAGAATGTTCCAATCCTTCCACCTCTGGCTCCACCCTAGGCCTCTTATCTGGAGGGGGCATAGAACCTCTGATCAAGGAAATCAAATCTTCTGCCATTTTAAGCATGTGTTTTTTAGGTACAGAACCTGCAGAACTAGGACTGACGCCAGAGGAAGACAAACCAGGCCTGGCCTTGGAAGGTACCTTAGAGACAGAGGGAGAAGGCCTAACCACCTTATGTAAAGAAGGGATTACAGCAATCTGAGAGGCCCCCTCAGCCTGACCCGACTCCTGAGAGGCCACATCTTGCAAAATTAAAGTTTCCCCCTGAGACTCAACTGAAACCTCGGCTGGATCCACAGATTCCACTGTGGTTTCTAAAGAACCGGCGTCCGGAACGGACGACTCATCCTGCTTGGATTTTAACGATTTCTCCTTACGCTTCTTAGCAGTAGCGGGCGTCTGAGGATCCGACGGCATATTGTAATTACACCGCTTACCGAAGACAAGCCTAGTACAATCTAACCTACGTTTAATGGTGCGCTTATTAAATTTAGCACAAAAGCGACACCCGACTACGTCGTGCTCAGGCCCCAAGCAAGGAATACAGAGAGAGTGGTAATCCCTATGAGGTATCTGTTTCCCACAAGAAATACAATTATTAACTTTTTCTGACATCCGGATTTAACTGAGGCAAGAAAAGACAAAAATATTCCCCAACGGGGTACTTAGCCAACTTGGTTTTCGGTCTGAAACTCAGAATACGAAAATTTCAGGACGCCGAACGGCACTTGCAAACGCTGCTTCTGCTTCGGACCATGCGGCAAGAAAGACTGGGGATATGACGTCGGTCATGCGCTTTAGTACCTAGGCGTACTGACGTCAGATCTGAGCGACCATGACCGACGCCAGCCTAATACTTTGGTATTCGGGCCGACCGAGGACAGCGGACTACCCCACAGGTTATGACTGCAGCAATGTGAGATGAAGAACATCATATGTTAGTTGTGTCCCTCTGAATCCCCTGAAAAGTACTGACGTTAGGCAGAAAGATGGGGTATTACACCTAATGAATAATGACAATATGCAGGAGTTAGACACCGCTTGTACTTCAGAAAAGGTGTAGTAATCCATATGCACTGGTTCTCTCGAAGTCTCCACTTACTGTCTCTAATATTTTGAAGGTGTACCTCACTTTTACCTACCTTTACCTCACTCTGTTCAAATATGTACCTGAGTGTTTCAGAGGCCTGGCCCAGGCAGAAACACACAGGCATATCAGCTTTTCAGCTGTCACACACTGTGCAAATAGCTTTGGAAGGAGTTCCACAAGCATACCCTTATGTAGGAGTACAACACTGAAATACCAAAGGATGTAGCCATGTACTGGTAGCAAAAGACTCTAACAATGCCATTGTACCAGTGCTGAAAAGACCTGTGCGTTGCACAGACAGAGAATAACAGCCTAACGTCTGGCTACCATCTGGATAGGTCCACAGTTGGGAGCTATGCAGACAGACTACTTGCCTTGCTAAACTAACAGGTACACAGCAACCCTTTAAGTCCAGCAAGATAACATTCACACAATAATACATAATGCTCTCTGTATGTCTGCATCCCCACCCAAATGTACAATATACCTGTGTGTTCAGGGTCTACCAAGGATGTAGGTAGGCATACTCAGTACTGGAATTGCCCAGTTGTCTTGAGCATCCTGTGCTAATGTCAACAATAAAAAAGCACAAGCTGTGCAGAAGTGAGTACATTAATATTCACAGTATAGCAGTTCACAAACAGTTCATGTGCCAAATTAATACATCTCAATAACTACTTTTGTATGGCAGTTAATTGTATAAGTAGAAAAGAAACGACATACTCCCATGTATCTTGTGTTAGCATTTGTAGGGGTGAGTACAATTCTACACTGACAACTGTGTACTGGAAGTGGCAACATTCAGGTCTGAGTACAACATTTAAATCACTGGCTACACCCTAGCTTCAGATATAAGAACTATACCAACCTTCTGACTTAAACAACGGTGTCCACAGCAAACAAGTATGGGCCCCACTTTGGAAAGCTGAAAGGGCTATGCCTACCTGACTTAGCAATTTATAGCACTGGGTTGCTATGACAGTGAGTACTGCAATTACCACACAGCAGGCTGCATACAATTACCAAATGGTGGCCACCAATTGGTGCACAGGCCATCACATGCACATGTGCAGATACCTATAAAAGCAGGCTGTACTTGCTGCCCACACATGCAATCATTCCATTGCAGATATTGAGAGAGACAGAGAGAGAGAGAGAGAGAGAGAGAGAGACACCCACATCAACAGAAAAAAAAAAAAGCCAAGGACACACGGAACGTAATGCTGCCAACACATACAAAGGAGAGGTATGTAACAGATATGTATTTACTTGCATGTAGTAGATGTTTTTGAAGAGTACTCTACATACTTTGAAACATCCATATGTGGCAGCAGTATGTATCTATGCACAGATGCCCTGCATAACTATTGTCATGGACAAATCAGTGTGTAGCTATGTGCAGTGGGACATAACTGTGACATATGTAGCTCAGCATTAAATGTCAAACATCTGACCCATGTTATCTGTGTTCTGTACAGTAGTGTGGACAATGGCTGTTTGGGGGAGTAGCGCATACAGCTATATAAACATGGATGTGACAGAGTAACACATGCATGATAGTCATATTAACGTGTAGCTTAACATTGGCAACTGCTGTACCAGGCTAGTATGCTAATCTAGCATTTGCAGCTATATATAAACCCTCTAATATTACTGTGTGCTCACATGTGACACCAGTTCATGTTGCAGCAAGGCCCAACAGGTCAGCCGTGAGGTACAGGGACTTACAACAGTGTGGACCTTTTGTGTGTATGGCAAACACATACGGAGAGATATATCTGTGTCAGATATATTAGCATCTGTTCATGTGCATAGAGCAAGGGACATACTGCAACTGTTTGTGAAGGGTGGACATATATATGTTGGTAAAGGTTGTTATATGCATATTTGTATGTAGGTTGTAGTGTGTGGCAAACAAGACAGCATACAGTGCTGGTATATGACATGTGGTGGTTAAACGCTGTGGGTGTGATTTATTAGGTTTGCAGTGTTGCAGCCAGTGAGGCCTGCAAAAGCTACATGGGCTTAGAACACCTTCAATGCATTTCGCACAAGACTGTGCAATATTATTACATAACTGTATACCTCACACCCTTCGCATAATTGATATTCCCACCATGAAAGGTGGACTGTATATGTGCCTATATGTATATCTATATGTACACCTATGGATGTTTATATGTATGAGTATATATATATATATATATATATATATATATATATATATATATATATATATATATATATTTAGAGAGAGAGAGAGAGAAAAACAGAGTCATATTTACTGCGACAGATGCCTGGTGACAAAGCCATGGCCTCAAGCTCAATGTCGAAAATACACTGGCATCCCTTTTGGTAAAAACTCTGTACCCATGAACTACCACATAGGGGGTAGTCTACTTAACACCGAAAGTGTGATAAGAGACCATGGGACACAGGTGGAGAGTAGTCTCCCCTTTGATAATCACAGTGCCACCCTAGTCATGTAATCTGTCTACGTGGCACACCTCATCACAAAAGGTGTGTCATCCAGGGAAAAAGAGGTCAGTGTTCCCCTCTACTTATCACTCATAAAACCCATTATAGAGTACAATGTCCCTTTTGGTATGTACCTCACAAGACATCTACAGCAACTGGAAAGGCCACAGACATATCTCACAAAGAGTATTACTGGCCTCAAACAGATGCCCTAAGCAGACCGTCTCACAAAACCACAGCTAGACTGTGTCGCATACCGCCTACCCAGAGGTGACCACTGCCTAACATACAAAGCTGTCAAACCCATAGCTGTTGGACATGCTCCACGTAAATAGATCACAATCTCTACGAGCTACACGCTCTAGTGACCTAAACCTTGTCACCTCAATAAACCGAACATGCTGGAGGAATAGATTCCCATCTCAGAGACATCCCATACTCTGGAACAAACTACTTATCAATAGCAAACAAAGCTCCTCATTAGCACTCATCATGAATAATCTTGATGATTGGAAATGGAGATAGGAAATACACCCCGGGAATCACCTCTGTGGCTCTGCTTGACAGGGGTACATGAAATTAAATTACTTGGGTGTCAAAGGCCAGGGTGCTGTCTGGCTAGGCTTCTATAGGCCCTAGGGCCAATAGCCTATTACCTACCTATGAACCGATACACACCCACATGTACTTGTTGCAATAATTGCTATGTGAGGTTGACTGAGTGTGATGGTGAATGTGTTGGTGAATGTGTCAAAGTTGTGTATATGTGGGACAGCTTAGTGGGAAACTGTTTCTGTCTTGGTATTTTGTGTCCTAGCTCTGATCCCAGCAAAAGATGTGTATGCTATTGCTAGGCAGAAAAAGCAGTATGGCATATGGTCTAACATAGTCCCTTGGTGTTAACTGGGGTGTGCCATTGGAGGCTAAAGCAGTACATGTATGCTTATTGATTGGTACTGCTGGTGAATCCAAATCCTGTATGAACTGTAGTAGTACCTGAAGCTGTAGGCCTAAACAGCAAAGTATGGTGTATGTCCACATTGCTTGGAACCACTGTTTTGTGTGTTCCCTGTAGTCCTCACAGATTACATACCTCAGGCATAAGGTTTTATAAGTACTGACACACAGTACTGTATGGTGCACACATAAAGCTCATCTGGGTTGCCATACCTTTTTGTCTTGTATGTATGTCTGATGTGTGTGTGGGTATGCCTGTAACATGCCCTCGGTCATATGTGTGTTACAGAATATAAGTGCGTATCTAGCAACATGTATAGTCTAGTACAGCAGTATGCCACCTATATTCACGAATGTGCACATATTTTAGGCAGGGGTTTGCCATCAACAACTAATGTGGTATACTGGTAATACTGTAACTGCACTTTACAATCATTGCAATTGATGACATATTATTGCAATTGATGACATATTTCTTTATGCATTAGCTTGATATATACCTCTTGTGGCTAGGTGGTGCATTGTCGCATACAGTGTACCATGTACTGTTGTATAGTCTTACATAGTGGTTTCTCTTTGTTGCTGTGCAGAACATGGTTTAATATATAGAGCGTGCCAGGCACTGCCAGGCAGTTGTGGGTTGAGCATTGATATGTGGTATTGAAAGTGTGTATCCTCTGACAGCCAATAGGTTGCTATATATGGCAGTTCAGTGATATCTGTACTGTAGAATGATAAGTGTGCCACATGACTTGCTCACACACATTGTTTCATTGTCTTCCAGGGTTCATGGTCCACCATTGCAACCCAGCATATAGTCCTGCTGAGGATGACGTCATAACAACCAGTCTGGTTCAGCACTACACACTGCTTTTCTCAAGAACCAGCCAGGACCAGCATGAGCGGACTGCACTGTGGCAAGATGTTGTCCATAGGGTAAATGACATAGGCATGCATAACCGGACATATGAGCAGGTACGCCATCACTGCAGTGATTTACTTAGGCAAGTCCGTAGACAACAGCTTGCCACAGGTGGTGGGGTTACCATCCACCCCCCCCTCACCAGAGTGGAGGAGCTGCTCCTGAGCCTGGTGGCTCCTGGCCAACAACAACAACAGCAGACATGTATCATCATGGAGGTCTGAGCCATCCAGCAAGTTCACATGGAGAGTGCAGGTAACATGGCATATCTGTAGACTACTGTTACCTCTATTGGTAGATCATGCATATGTGAGAAGTAGAATAGAAGATGTGGAGCCTGGTGTTGTGCAATACTGATAATTTGGAACATAATCTGTAGGCCTATGACTGTCAACTTTTGTACTACTGTAAGATTGCAAACCCACAGTAGCAATGTCACAGCTGTTGCCACTGACAAACAGTCTCATATCCTTGTAGGTCCCTCTGGTGTGACAGCAAGGCAGCAGACCCATGCTGGTGAGTGTGTTCTACATTTAATACTGCAAATAAAATGTGCATGTCATAGGTGAGGTGTAGGCCATGTACACATGTAACACACCTACGCATAATGCATGCTGTGCATGTTTGCTGCGAGTCTATGCACATCTCAGTAACGTGAGTAGCTGCCTCAAACACATGCAATACACAGAGCATCCCAAACAATTGTAACTACATTGTAGTGGACATTGGATAGGCAGAGTCGAGACACATGCACACAACATACACAACTTTGTCATACGTAGTACATGTTAATATGCTACACATGGCGTATTTAGACATCCGCTGTAAGGTCACACTCCAGTATCTTAAATGTCATCCACACAGCACACAATATACCTGAGGGGTAGAGGCCTATCATGGGGTGGTGCAACACTCTTCAACACACAACACATTCATGTTAGGCAATGCTCCCTATTGGGCACCTTACAAACCCATGTAACAACTGGCTGTGAAATGGTGAATGTAGCCATGGTACTGCAGTTCAGGTACACCATGATAGGTGCTGGTCTGGCACATATTAGTAGCCTTGAGTGACCACATGATGCTGCATGATGATGGCTCATGGTACTACACCCCATCCAGTTACTGTAGCCACAGTACTACACATAGCATTCATTGCTATACACCTCAATGTTGTGTGTGTGCAAACATATGCACCTGTACACAATATGCATAGCAATCACCATTTGCACAAAGTGACACATATATGTCTTGTAATGCTATTGAGTGTATAGGTCACATGACACACATTGGGTATGTGTGATGTTTTATGTTGCAGTTGTGTTGCAGCATGCCATGTCATGGCTGGCATTGGCATGTTCACAATATGTTCTACTGTGCAATGGCTATGTTGAGCAATGGTATTCCATCAGGTATACATGCACCGCTCATCCTGTGTGTATACATAGCATGCATAAGCTAAACATGTGTCTACAGTTATCTGCTAAAGACACAGATGCTCTAATCAGAAATGGATATCTATGTGACACACAGATACACATCCAGACATGGTATGTATACCTGTGGGTGATGGTGCACAGGACATTAAAGAGCTTTTAATACTTGCACAGCAATGTTGTGTCCATGTACACATTGCGTTCCAGGGTGAAGCCAATCACTGAACAACAATACACATGCATCAAAGCCATGTATATTGTTATTAGCAAGGACTGTCTACACTTGCACTGCATGCTGTTGAGCAACACACATCCTGCATGCTGACACGTGTGATATGACTGTTTGGCTTGTGATACTGTTCCCCACCATCAACAGCTATTGAGTATGTTCTGGATTGCTGGTGGTGTGTGTGTGTGTGTCTGTTTGTGTCTGCTTTAGTGAGGAGTGTATTTGTGTGCATGTGTTCATGTGTTCATGTGTGCATGTGTTCATGTGTGCATGTGTGCATGTGTTCATGTGTGCATGTGTGCATGCGTGCATGTGTGCATGTGTTCATGTGTGCATGTGTTCATGTGTGCATGGGTGCATGTGTGCATGTGTGCATGTGTTCTGACATCATGTACAGGTCGTAAAGTGTGTTTCCGGTCTTCCTCTCACAGGTGCTGAAGTTGGGCTGGTTCACTGCAGCAGGGAACCTGATGTCACTGGCACAAATAGTGATAATGAGGATAGGTGTGTTGAGGCACAGGTATGTTTGCCAGGGTCTGTCATTGGGCCACCAATCGACAGTACACACGTGTCCACCCCATCCATGCACACAGTCATACTGCCAATGCATCCATCATCACCAATGCCCTTAGCTGAGGGACAGTGTACAGTCAGCAATGGCCAGGACAGTGTGGTATCTATGGCATATGCATCTGTACACAGCAGCCATACCCAAATGTCTGGAATGGTACCACACAGGCAGATGTCCAGGGGTTCTTGTCGGAGCACTGCTGGTCATCATGCCCCTGGCAGACGTGCCACAGGTCTTACAACCTCACGCATGTTCCAGGCTGTCATGGAGGCACAGGCCTGTATGGAACGCTACACCAGACAGGGACTAAGTGCACAGAGGGCACATAACACTGCTTTAAATGACAGTATCCGTGACCTAGCAGGTGCCATCTATAATTACACTGAGGCCACTGATAGACATTGGGGTGAGACATTAGATGTCCTCTGCAATGTCATGTCCATGTGTTAGGACAGTGTAGGATGGTTGAGACATTGATGTGGACGTATGCCAGCAACATCAGCAGCTGGCAGTCACCGTGGACATCCCTCAAGTCACAGCCGCTCCTGTAGTGCCAGTACCAGCCCCAGCAATGTTGGGGGTGGGCGGTCCATAGACCGTCCTAGAAGACCACGTGCACGTGGCTCTGGCCAGTCCCAGCAGGGACCTGGGTCCAGTGTACATATGTCTACCTCTGAGGATAGTACCCAGTCTGGCTTAGTACCTGATACTGTCAGTAGCACCCCTGCCAGGCACAGGTACCATATCCGTGGCCAGAGATGGTGATCTGTAAAGCCTGGCAGGTACAGTCTGTGGCTGTCCCACAAATCCCCGACACACACACACATAAACCAGACACCTAGGGCTAACACATACCCGCACACATTACATCAACATTGGCTGGTCATCATGCCCCTGGCCCTCACACACACATGCACACACACATACATGTCGATTGTATGGCTCAATGTAGGCCTCTGGCAAACCAACAACACACACTCTGCATATGATGAAACCTGTGCCACCTTCTGTCATCTGTAACATTGATGCAGGAACAAGCTAACATGGTGCTGATGCACAGGGTGAGTTTATAGCAGTATAGCAATGTTAGCATGTTGTCAGCAGTAAAGTGTAATGATATCCTTGAAGGTGTAGCTGAGCAGGCATGATGCATTAAAGCTATGATTGTCAATGTAGTATTGTTTACACCAGTGTTAATTCCAATAGTGTATTGTCCGTCCACGTGCCACTTGGCTGATGTGTGCAGTATTGGCAGCATGTGTTAGAGAGTGGACAGTACATGTGGGATGTGTGCAGCACAGATTTGCAGGTGTACATTTGTGAACATGGTGGAGGTGCACTGTCTGCATGTACGTGCATAGTGGACACATGGGCAGGGTGACATGCCCTGTATTACACAGTGTTAGCACTCCATAGTTTCTATTGGTGGCCAGTATGTATTGTACTACACACATTTTGGAACTTGGGTACACATGTGTGTATGACATGGTTTGATACTGTGTGGGTGATACTGTTACTATCTGTCATTGGTTTGCATTCTGGTAGTATACATAACCTCAACAGCCTGATCATAAACAATCGTTAGATGATGTCTTGACAACTGACACACAGATGTAGGACACAGTAACATTTGGATCCTTCAGGTACTATACTATGCCAGTAACCAGTGGTATTCACCTGCACCCATTCCTGGGACCACTCCTGTTTGGCATATAGCTCTCTTAGGTACAAGCAAACACAGTAGGGATATGTCCGTCCACATCTGGAAATGCATACTGTGGCCTATAATGCATTTTCCAGATGACACACACATCCTCCACAAGGGTGTCATACAGACAGATACCTGTTGTTAAACCCATGCTATAAAGCTATAAGCCAACTAAAGCATAGTCATCCACCTTTACAAAACATAGTATCCCCACAGTACCACACAGGTAGTAGCCCCCAACATGTTGAACAGGTACCGATGTGTACATACAGCCAAGTGTTACATCATCTCTCCTTTGGTAATCACATTTCCAAAGGAATTTTGAAATCCCTTGGTGGATCACATAAGCATTAAGGGGTCTGCATGCATATCCACAAAGGTTGTTGTACTCCTATAATGAATAGCCATCATTGACAGACTTTGCTGCATTTGAACAGGCCTGAAATATACCTTAGGCATAAACCCTCACTCACACTATTCCATAGAAACCATAATGAGTGTGTGTGACACGGATGACCTAGGCCAGGGATCACTGCAGTGGCTGGCCTTGTCACAAGCATACAGATGTGACCTAAGGTCTGGAAGCAGTAGCACACTCTGGCAAAGATAACAGATGTGTTCATGGAGAAAGCAGGGTTCCCACCTACCAAATAATTGAGGTCACATGTACATATATGTATTTGCCACACAGCTACCTGACATGTGCAATGCACATACTGTTGTCATTGTGATATGTCATACAGTAGTAAAAGCAAAACCCACAACACATTGACCAGCTGTGTCACACACAGAGTGCACACACGTGCACACACACACAAACACACACTGGCCAAGTGCAGGATTCAAACCCCTATCTAACTACTTTATGATATGATACGAGAGCAGTATGCATTTACACAATGCGCTATACACATTACTGGGAGTTTTCCTTTCTACAGGTATATTTGTAGGATGGTGACATCATCAGACTTGAGAAAGATGAGTGTACTACTTTTAAGGTGTTTCAGTAGTCTTCAAAAAGGTTGCTACTCTTCAAGGAGACACACACTCTCATACAGTTGGCAAGTGCAGGATTCAAACCCCTACCTAACTACTGTATGATACTAGAGGACTGCGCATTAATAGGATGCGCTATACTCATTACTGGGAGTTCTCTTTTCCACAGGTATATTTGTAGGATGGTGACATCATCAGACTTGACAAAGATAAGTATACCACTTTTAAGGTGTTGTAGTAGTCTCCAAAAAGGTTGCTCCTCTCCAAGGAGATACACACACACTCTCCTACAGTTGTCAAGTGCGGGATTCAAACCCCTGCCTAACTACTTTATGATACTAGAGCAGTATGCATTTACACAACACGCTATACACATTTCTGGGAATTCTCCTTTCCACAGGTATATTTGTAGGATGGTGACATCATCAGACTTGACAAAGTGGGTTACATTAGGTGACATTAGGTGGGCTACAAAGAAGGAATTTCTAAATACTTTGACAATGTGATCATCAAAGGAGAGTTTACTATCTACCTGGGTCCCCACGGCCATAATTACATTCTCCATACATACTGTATTACCACCTATGTGGTAATTTGTGTGCACTTTGTTTTATCCAAAGGGGATGACTATGCATTCTTTGGCATTCTGCTTGAGGGCATTGTTTTGACACCAGGTATCTGTCTCTGTAAGACCCTTCTGGGGGGTGTCTGTGTCAGCTGTAGAGTCGATTATGGACCACAGTTAGCAGTCATCTGCAAACTTGTTCAGCCATACTCCTCCCGTGCTTGCCTGTACCTCTGAGCAGTATCTACTGAACAGGTGGGGTCATAGGACCAAGACCTGTGGGATGCCATTTGTGACTGGTTTAGAGTCAGACATGATACCCACAATTCTGAACATGTGTGTCTGATCTGTGAGCCAGTTGGCCACCCATCCTGTAACATAGCTATTAATGTTCAAGCTGGTAAGCTTGTCCATGATGCCAGAGTGGGGAATGGTGTTGAAAGGCCTTAGTGAGGTCCAGGTGGGCTGTGTGGACTACTTTCACCTCCATCTATGTCCTTGGTAACTGTTTCAAATAAGTCAACTAGGTTTAGGAGGCAGGATCTGCCTTTAACAAAGCCAAGTTGGGTAGAGTCCAGTGTCTGGAGGTCCCCAATGTCTCTGTTTATGGGTTCCATGATAATTTGCTCCATAGCTTTGCAGACCAGGCTGAGTAGGCCTATAGGGTAATGGTTTCCAGGTTCTGTCGTGGCACCCCCTTTGTGGAGCTGGATGACTGTTGCTGTATGCCATTCTTTGGGTACATAGCCTATGGTAAGGTTGAGTCTGACTAGTGAATGTAGGTGAGGGTGTAGTTCCTTTTAGGGCTGGCGTAAGTCACAGCCTGGGACGCCATCCAGTCCCATTGATGCGGTGTTCTTAGCTTTGGAGAGGGCTGTTTTTACCTGCATGTCCATGAAGTCTGGTGCTCTGCATTCTTCTGGGATGGACATAGGCCCTTTTGGGGGTGAGGGGGGGGAGTTTGCACTGAACTTGTCCCCCAGGATGTGGGCAATGTAAGTTGGTTCAGTGTATTTTTTGCCATTTTGCAGTAGCTGACAGCATATTTGAGAGTTGCCACCTAAATGTTTGGTATAGCTAACAAAGGCTTTGTGGTTGTTATTCTTACATTCCTTGGCAATTTGTCTTTAGAAACTGGCCTTGGATTATTTTATGAGCGATCATTGTTTCTTCCTAATAACGATCAGTGAAGCCTTTCCTTTTGTGAGGTTTGCTCTATCGTGTGTTCGTTTCCTCCTTCTGTTGTATAGCTTATTTATGGGTGACAACCACCAGATTGGTTTCTTATTTTTGAAGGAGTGCATCTTGGTTTTATTTGGGATGTCTCAATCCATGCATCCCTGTAGATGTTCATAGAATGCACTTGTAAATGATTCCTCAGATTGTATAGCATTATCCTACAGCAAGGGGGCTTTGGAACTTTCAACTTTGGTCTTGGGAAGTGCGCAGTTTGCTTTTGAAAATGTCTTCACAGTGGTTTCCTTGACTGGGGGAGGGGTGTGGATGTCCAGTGTGATTACTTTATGATCTGATATTACCAGTGAGGGGTTTATCTCTGTTGTGGAACACTGGTACCCCATGTTTGTGATGATTAGGTCCAGTATGATGTCACCTCTAGTGGGCATGGTTCATAGGTTCATAGGTTTATACTAGGCTATCTGCCCTAAGGCATTTATAAGCCTAGCCCAAATTTTTGTGGCTTACGCCACCCCTTATATGAAAAAATACTGTGCCCATTAGTTTGTTGTGCCTCTGTCCAGCAGTGACACAGAGATGATTCCCGGGATAAACCTACGATCTCCCATCCACAGGTCAAGATTTCTCTTGAACAGAGCCAGCGAGGTGCTCTGCCTCACATGGACCAGGATTTTATTCCACAGCATAGGGAGTCTGAGTGATAAATCTATCCTCCAGCACGTCCTATTTATATCCGTGCTAAGGTTTAAGTCGCTTGCTCTAGTGGTTTTGCTGGATTAGGGATTTTTGAGTCGCAGCATGTCCATTAATTCGGTTGGACATGGCCTTGTATGTCAGGCACATGTCACCTCTGAGCAGGGTATGCAACTGAATAGAGCTGGAGTTTCTTCAATCTGGCAGCATATGACAGATTTTGGAGTCCCTTTATCCTTTTGGTGAGGAACTTTTGGGGTCTCTCCAATTGCTGCAGATGTCAGGTGCGATACATCCCGAATGGGGCATTGTACTCGATCATTGGTCTGATAAGTGAAGAGTACAGGGAACAATGACCTCACTAGATCTGGATGTGAATCCCTTCATGATCAGGTGGGCAATGTAGAAGGTCTTTCTAACCACTTTAGCAATGTGAGTGTCAAAAGAAAGGCCACTGTCAACCTGGGTCCCCAGGTCCCTGATAACCTCTTCTGTGCTTAGTGGATTGCCACCTATATGGTAGCTTGGGGTTACCTTGTTTTCACGAAGGGTATGACTATACATTTTTGGTGTTTAACTTCAGGCCATGGCTCTGGCACCAGCTATCTGTTTCCGTGAGTCCCTTCTGAAGGATATCCGTGTCCGATGCACTTTCCACTATGGCCCAGTTTGCAGTCGTCTGCAAACTTTGTCAGCCAAAGTCCTCCCATGTTGGCTTGTACTTCTGAGAAGTAGATGCTGAACAATAGGGGCCAAGAACCGAGCCCTGTGGGACACCACTTGTGACTGGCTTGGAGTCTGACATAGCCAGCAACTCTAACCCTGTGGGTTGTGTCCTTAAGCCAGTTTGCAACCCATCTTGTGACATATGGGTTTACATTTAAGCTGGTAAGTTTTTCTACAATACCCGAGTGGGGTATTGTGTCGAAGCCTTTGCAAGGTCAAGGTAGGCTGTATGGACTGCCTTTCCCTCATCAATGGCCTTGGTGACTGTTTCGAAGAAGTTGACCAAGTTCAAAAGGCATGATCTGCCCTTGACGAAGCCAAACTGGGTCGGGTCCAATGTCTGCAAGTCCCCTATATCTTTGTTTATGAGCTCCATTATGATCCTCTCCATAGCTTTGCAGACTAGACTGGTTAAGCTTATGGGGCAGTAATTACCAGGGTCCGTAGAGGCACCGCCTTTGTGGAGTGGGACCACAGTTGCCAGCTGTGACCAGCTGTTCCAGGGCATTTGAGTTTATAAACTCTAGGAAACATTGGGCAAAGGACATTGTACATGAGTAATTCTCCCACTCAATGTTTGGGTAGTTGTAATCTCCTCATATAATGGTGTTTGATAGGACCTTTATATTTTCCACTGTTCTCAGGAATACTAGGTGAGGTTCCTGAGACAATGTAGGTGATCTGCAGCAGGCTACAATCTGATAAGCAGCTTTGCCCAATATTAGTTGCACTTGCATGGTCTCCAAGGCCTCATGCTGTGCCACTAACCTGAAGGTGTGGGTATCCATAAGGCAAATGGATACACCCCTTCCTTTTGTATTTCACTCTCGGTTTTGGGGCCAAAGAGCAGAGGGATTGTGAGTGTTTTACTTGGAGCATGTCCAACAGCTCTGTGTTTGACATAGCTTTGTATTTTAGGCAGAGATCACCTCTGAGTAGGCGATATGTGAGAGAGTACAGCTGGAGCATTTTGAGACAGTCTGTATGGCATGTATTTCAGGCCGCTAATGCTCTTTGTGAGGTATTTCTGCAGGCTTTCCAGTTCTTGTAGATGTCTTGTGAGGTACATAGCAAAAGGGACATTGTACTTTATTATGGATCTAGTGAGTGATTAGTAGAGGGGAACAATGTCCTCTTCTATTCTGCATGAGACACCTTTTGTGAAGAGGTGTGCCACATAGAAGGATTTCCTGACTACTGTGGGGATGCGATTCTCACAGGTGTGTCCACTGTCCACCTGTGACCCAAGGTCTCTTATCACACTTTCAGTGTTAAGTATACTACCACCTATGTTGTAGTTCATGGCTACAGAGTTTTTACCAAAGGAGATGACAATGCACTTTTTGGCATTGAGCTTGGGGCCATGGCTTTGGCACCAGGCATCTGTCTCAGTGAGGCCCTTTTGTAGGATGTCCACATCTTTAGTATTTACAATTATGGCTCCTAGTTTGCAGTCATCTGGAAACTTCATTAGCCACAGACCTTCCATGTTAAAGTTTACTTCAGGGAGGTAGATACAAAACAGGACAGGACACAGGACTGAACCCTGTGGTACTGCAATCGTCACTGGTTCAAAGTCATACTTGGAGTCTGCTACTTTCACAGTGTGTGTTCTGTCATTGAGCCAGTTGGCAACCCATCTTGTGACAGCAATTTATACCTAGTTTAGTGGGTTTATCTATAATTCCAGAGTGGGGGATGGTGTTGAAAGCCATGGCAAGATCTACATAGGCTGTGCGAACCACCTTACCCTTGTCTACGGTTCTGGTGACTGCTTCAATGTCGTCTATCAGGTTTAGGAGACATGATCTGCATTTTACAAACCCAACATGGTTGTGGTCCAGAGTTTGGAGATTACCAGTTTCATTTTTGTAATTTGTATGATGGTACATTCCATGGCCTTGCAGAGCAGGCTCATCAGGCTAATGGGGTGCTAGTTCTGGGGGGGTCCGTGGTGTCTCCACCCTTGTGTAGTGGGATAACCATCACTGTGCACCATTCAGCAGGCACAAAGCCTGAGGAGAGGCTATGACTGAACATGTTACTTCGGTGTGGTGCCTGTTCATTCTGTAGTTTGTGTAGAACACAGCCTGGGAAGTTATCTGGTCCCATGGATGCTGTGATACTGGCTTTAGAGAGTGCTTTTTACCTGTGCAGCTGTGATGACAGCAACTTTGCAGTCTTCCGTTATAGAGATGTGCTCTTTCATGGGTGAGAGGGGGATAAAGTTAGCACTGATCCTATCTGCCAGGATGTTGGCAATATCAGTTGGGTCTGTATGTTTAGTGCCATTGAGCTGTAAATCAGAGCAGATCTGAGTGTTGCCATGACATGGAACTATCTGTTGGGCAGAGATCTCCTGAGTAGACAGTATGCAAGAGAGTACAGATTGAGTTAAATTCAGTCTTGTTGCATGGGGTAATTGTTTGAGGCCAGTAATCCTCTTATTGAGGTACTTCAGTGGTCTTTCCAGCTGCTGAAGGTGCCTAGTCAGATTCATCACAAGTATGTTGTGGTACTCTCTGATGGGTCTGATGACTGATGAATAGAGGGAACCTCCTTTGACCTACATGCAAAGACCTTGGCAGTTTGTGGGAACACATAGCATGATTCTCTGACCACTTTGTGAATGTGTTTCTGGAAGTAGAGATGACTATCCACATGTGTCCATAGATCCCTTATTATCACCTCCATATTTAGGGTGTTGGCACCTATGTGGTATTTGTATGACTGTAGCTCGAGGTCATAATTTTGACACCACATCTGTCTGACTGAGACACTTTTTAAGGATGTCTCTGTTGTCCCAAACATTGATTATGACAACTTTTTTGCAGTCATCCATAAACTTTGCTAAACTAAGCCCTCGTGTGTTTGACTGTATTTCTGAAAAGTATACACCAGACAGGAGGGGTACCAGGACTGAGCCATGGGGGACAGCAGTTGTTACCAGCTTGAACAGGAGACCACAGTTCCTACCTTGTGTGATCTATCTGTGCCCCAGTTGGCAATCCATCAGATGATTATGCACAGGTTGTTTATTTTGTGGATACGACATGTGTCTGGGATGTTGGAAAAGGACTTTTCAAGGTCTATGTGGGACGTGTAGCTCATTTTATTGATGTATGTCCTGGGTGACTGCCTTGAAAACAGTCTAGCAGGTTTGTGATCCATGATCTGCCCCTGACCAAACCAAAATTGGTAGGGTTGGGTGTTTGTAGGCTCCCAATAGCTCTGTTTATAAGTTCCATCATGATGGACTCCATCCATGGCCTTGCAGATCAGGCTTAATAGGCTTATAAGACAATAGTTCCCATGGTCTGCTGTGCACCAACACTTGTGGAGTGTGCCAAAATTTGCTGTAACACATTCAACAGTTTCATATCCTGTACAGAAGATGAGGCTCAACAGACTGTTCAGGTGCAGGTTCTGTTTGTTCTGGAGTTCACTTACGACACAGCCAGGGAAACAATGCAATCCCATAGACTCCGTGTTTTCAGGTTTGGAAGGAGCTGTTTACCCATTCTATATGTGATATCTGTGCTTTCACAATCTCCAGGTATGATGATAGGGCCTTTTGTCAGTGAGAGGGGGCTATGTATGTATGAGCCTGTCTGACAGGATGTTGGTAATGTCAGTCATTTACAGTTTGCACTGACTCAGGACATATATGAGTGTACATTGCTATTTATGACATAGCGGCAGGAAGTGTCATGGTTCTCTATGGACTCCTTCACAGATTAATTTGCCAGAACATGGATTGGATAATGTTTGGAGTGCACATTGTTTATTGATGATACTGATTGTAGGTTTACTGATCTTCTTTGCTTTTTCACTTTCTGTGAACAACTTAAGTACTTGTGGTACATAGTTTGATTATGACAGGGTTCCAATATATTATATGTCTGTTTTCATATAACGGTGTGCACAAGGCAGGATTGGTGAATAGTGACAGGTTTCTGGGGTAAAACATGCAACTGCCAGATATGTGTGGCCCACTGCTGTACTCAGACATGGCCTAAGTGTGTGAGCATGCCCAGTATGACCTTTCAGTATGTTGCATGCCCAGTATGACCTTTCAGTATGTTGCTGACTGAAATCCACTACATTTGTTGAAGTGTGTGAGCACACCCGGTATAGACATTTATACTACATGTGTGTGGAAAATCAAGTTGTATTTTTACTGCAGGGCTCACCTTTGTGTCATAAATCAACAGGGATCATGCTGTGCCTGCAGGGCTTCCATGAGACACTTTGCTAGACTTATCAACATTTCTACATACAGGGGGAACAGCTACTCTTTGTACATTTCTACCCGGGGGCACACCTGATTGTTACTGTGGGTGTACATAGGATGAGGGGTTCACCTGACACTTATACATATTTGCTAGGCCTGCACTGCTATGTAAGGTACACCATTTCAGTCTGTACTGTTGCCTATCATACTGCCTTGAGGCATACTACTGTACTACAGATCTCAGTGTCCAATGTCACGTAAATTAGATTGTGACTTCATAGCCTACCCAACACACATCACACTGCCTGGCCTGCTGTTCTCTGTCTGCATAGGCCTGTGGGGGAGGTTACACATATGCCTCTTAAGGGGCATGATACAGCATTTCTTTGTGTTTGCATTAGTGTACAATATTCCTGCTGTGTCTGTGCCAGGAAAATGCTGTCATGGCTTAGTGGTTCAGTACTGTGACTAAGTGCACAGTATCCTGGGTTTGAGCCCTGTCACTGCTTTTTATTTTCATGCTGGGCAGACCAGACTGCTTAAGGAACAGTAAAGCAAATATGAGCATGTTTACCTGACTTTGCTCAACTTTGCCCAACCTTGCCCAACACTGCTCAACTTTGCTCGACGTCGCGCTAGTTAGCACGGGCAATTTTGTTTACATATACTAAATAGTGGTAAAAGCTGCTTAGCACTGCTTTATATTGTTTAAAACATGGCAATCATGCCTCAGGTGGTGCTGCAGGGCTGCCTATGTCGGATGCACATAGTACATTCCTTATACATGTTTGAAAACAGGTAGTGTCAAGTTAGGCATCCCTTTTATTTTATGTGCGAGTCAGAGAGAGGTATCATTTCCAGGGTTCCTACTGAGCCAGTGTATGTGCTATGGGTTGCCTCTTTGCCAAGGTCAAGGCATACTGGGCAGGCCTCCTTCTGCCTACTGGGGCAGGCTCAGATTGTTCCTCCTCTGAGTCACGCTCTGCCTGTGATGGCCTTGGCAATGGTAGGGGCACTGTTCCTGCTGCAGCTGTTTTCACAGGATCATATTGTGTAGCATGGAACATACCATGACAATTTGGGTACATGTAGTTGGTGAGTACTGCAAGGCTCCACCAGATATGTCCAGGCACCAGAACCATGACTTGAGCATCACAAACACATGCTTGATTACATTTTGTGTTTGTGCGTGTGCCTCATTATGGAGTTCTTGTTCAGGTGTGTGTGCATTTCTGATGGGTGTCATCAGCCATGGCTCCAGTGCATATCCAGTATCCCCCACTAGGTGACAGTCAGGGATGTCCCCATTGGCAAATGTCTGGTACAGCTGCGACAGATGCCAGATATGGGAATCGTAGTAGCTTCCAGGGCAGCCAGCACACACATTCAGTATTATGCCCTGGGTATCTCACATGACCTGGCAGTTGATGGAGGGAAAACCCTTGCGGTTGATGTAGGCCCTACCCCTCTCACCAGCCGGTGCTTTGATGTGTATGTGCATGTAGTCTATTGCACCCACTACCTCAGGGTATGCCGTTATTTGCCGGAAAAGATGCATATTGCTGGCCAATGCTTCATGGGAATTGGTGAAATATACATGATCACCGACATGTGCTGACAAGGATGCTGATACCTGTGAAATCCCCATCATATCACGAGTTGGTCTCTGGAAGGTACCTGGTGCTAGTATTCTTAGGCCAACACATACCTTGGTTTCCACTGGGATGGGTTCCCCTCTGTTGGTTCTGTGTGTGAGGCGTGGCCTGCACAGCTCAACAATTTGCTGCAGGAGGTCTCTGTCCACTCTATAGCACTCCACTATCTCCAGCTCATGTAGCCCCTGGTAGGTTACACTGGGTCTGTACACTCTTCTCCGTCTCCTCACTGTGGGTTGCTCAGCAGCATTCGCAATGGCACCACCCTCAGCATCTTGTACATGATGGCTTATGATAGCAATGGCAGCCCCTAACATTTTTTTGTCTGAGTTAAGCTTTTTAAGTTTTCACTCTTTGTATACTGCAGTGTTGCAGTGTTCTTGAGAAAAACATGGGGGAATGTTGTTTGCAGAGTTTTAAGTGCTGGGATGGGCTGGGCTAGTGTACTGCCTGTGTAATTGGCTGATTCTGATTTATTTCACCTGGCATCTCTGCTAGTTCTCCTTGGTTAAATTCCTACTACTTCTTTTCCTTCCTTTTCCCTTTCTGTTTCCACAAGGGGCAGCGCCACGCAAACAAGCGCAAACACACACACACGAGTGCACACGTGCGCACAGAGGCTTACACAGGCTTACAGGTGCGCACATGGTGTAAGCACATTTGCAAGAAATTTCAGATATATCCACGGCGTACACCTTTGGTTTCTGGGTTTCAGCTAGGACAACTGTAGACACGCCTCTTCCAATCCTGAGCAACTCAGAGTAAACACAAGCCACTCTGCTCCAATAAGCTTACAGTCTTTCAGACATACCCCCTCATGATGTCACCTATCTTCTACTCTACTACTCCCCTACTCCTACACTTACACTCTAGGGACATGGCTCACATGCCAGGGAAAATTGGGATTCACTATCCTACTCCTCATTTGTATAGGATTGCCTAATAATGCTTGGTTACATCTCTCAAACTGAGCTTCCCCCCTTAGCAACCACTACTCAGTAGCCATGTTGTCTTCAGCCTACCATTCACCTGCATGGCAGAATAATCTTTTTATTAAAAATGCTTATTTTTGGCTATTTTTTAATTATTTTCTGTTTTTAAAGCGCCACACATTTGCACGGCGCTGTGCTATGCTTAAACCTTGGAGATCGGGGAAAAAATAAAAATTAATTTTTATTAATTTTCAACCTATAAAAATGCCAGTGGCCTTATATTTGGCCATTGGCAGGATTCCTCAACTTGATGCATCCTTTATTTGGAGCTGTCATAGCTCCGTTTAGCTATTTGCAGAACGGTACTCCATTAACCAACGGAGTACATGTCTGCAAATAACTCTAGTCTTCCACGAACAGGTTAGTGGTTCCTGGATCGTAAATGTACCTCATTTGCATAGCTTTCAGCAGCAAATGAGGTAATTAGCACATCATAACATTGTCCGTGCAAGAGTATTTTTAGGAGCTCTCATGCATGCCCCTGCCGGCTATTGCTGAATCGCTCGGCAGACATATTGCCTGTCTGACTTCGTACACTACTCTTAGACTCCATGAAAGCCTTCATGAATCTGGCCCATTACTTAATTTTAAAGTGCAAATCAAACTTAAGAAACCAAAGAACAAACACAAAAAAGCAACAAAAGTGGCGACTAGAAGGTGAAAACTGCGAAGTCTAACAAAATCCACAAAATTTAAAAGTTAAGCACACAATGTTATTCGAATCACTTTTCGTCCAGCTAATAGCCAAACTTCTTCAGACAACAAGATAAAATAAACTACTACATCCAGCTTCATTTATACTTCATCTAAATCATTTGTTGTACAAATTGATTAATTGATAGGGAAACCACTTTAAAGAAACAGGTTCCTCAAAAGTGAAATAAAATACATTCCTCCAGTTTAAACACACATATAAATACATGTTAAAAAATATATAATATGGTACCATAAATACTTATCTACTTATTTTAAAAAATGTACATAGCCCTAAGGCTTTCCTAATGTGTGCACATTCACCGTAAAAGACTTCTTAATTTTAAAATACAAGACAAAGAAACTTGTCATTCAAACCAGGAGCCCTATACAATTGTAACTTTAACTGCCAAATCAACTCATGCCTTTCCAACAGGAGTTGAAATGGGCCCCCTTTAACATTTTTTTCATTTCTTGATCTGAAAAGAAAATCAAAAGGTTAGTTTCTAGTCTCCAAAGTACCCCAACCTTCTATGATATTAGGTTGCCTCATGACTCCAAATAGCATGTACTACACAACAATTATTCAATGGAGCTTACTTAGCACAGATACTTGCTGCTAGCCATGCTCTCATGATATCTCAGCAAAGTATTTTGTATAAAACTTGCACTTCTGAGCCTTTTCTTATACCTGCTTTCAGATCTTATAGAAGCAAGTCAAATGTGAATCTGTGCCCTTCTGACATTAGTATTTTTACAAGAGACATGATTCATAGGTTGTTACTAGGCATGCAGACTAGGAGAATATTATGGAACCTAGCCCAGATCCCATACTGCCTCAAAGATCTGTCTAAGTGACTTGC
Organism: Protopterus annectens; assembly: GCF_019279795.1. NCBI lineage: Eukaryota > Metazoa > Chordata > Ceratodontiformes > Protopteridae > Protopterus > Protopterus annectens. Next base: position 561,345,108 of record NC_056739.1, on the reverse strand, counting down.
TCAAGGTCATACACCAGGCAAATGTTGGTGGAAAGATTTAAACCACACCACTTTGGCACCAAAGGAAGCTTGTTACCAAGTCAAAGCTTAAATCTCCTCCATGCAGACTCTAGACATGTGTGGTAACCTGAGGAGTAATAATGTAATTTAACAGCTGCGACCATTTTGTCTCCACGTTCTCACCTCTTTCCTCATCCCTTCCTTCAAAAGCATGTCTAGGCTTCTCTCTGCTAGATCATTAAATGAAGCATGAAATGAAATGGAAGTTAAGTGACTACTTCCATTTTCTGTCATAAAGCCTGCAAATTCCACACAAATGAAATAAGCTTTTTTATTTATTTATAGTTTATTACAATGACTGCCTAACTAAGTTCTTGGTGAGCCACTTTTGGGAGGCCTGTGGAATCTGTTCAACAAAAAGAAAATGCATACTACATATATAACACTGATAAGTTACAGATTTTGAAAACATGCAAAATAATATATAACTATGGAGGTACACTGACAAGTTGCAAAGTTTGAATTGTACAAAAATATACACAAAGCAGCAAAAATTACAGTATACACAATGCAAAGAATATGACAACACACACAATTTAAAAATGTGAAAGAAAGGCTACGGTAATAAGATTGGCTAAAAGCTATAGAAAGAAAATGTTTGCTTTATGGAACAAAAAGGCAAAGACTCCCTCCTACAGTTCAAGATTTCTCTATCAGAAAACCTTCAAAAGAAGATAACTTGAAATTGGAACAGTGGAAAAAAATTACAGTAATAGTCTAATATTTCTTTTGCTTTCTCATGTAGCCTTTCGATACCCTATCACTGATTTATCAGTGAAATATAAAATAAACTGTATAAGGACAACTAGGTTTTGCATGTGCATTTAATCTTTAAGCAGTATGAAACTTCAAGCAGTATATAAATTTAACAGATTTTTTTGATTTCTGAGTTATCCACTTTCTTTAAATGTAATGCTTCTATTCTTCTTTACTTCCGTGCTTATCTTATATTGTATGAATATACTTTTAGGTCAACTGAAACTCTTTATTCTTTCCTTTGTGCTCTGATTGTAGCTGAAGAGGGTCTTTACACCGGGCCATTTATCTGGCTATCAAACTGTAAATGAATATGTCCATGCATAATGATGTGATGGATGTAATTTAAAGAGATTAACTTTTCCAAAATACCATATAATAAAACTTCTTATTTTTTCAGCGGCTGCTCAGAAAGATTTTATCGCACATGTATATATATATATATATATATATATATATATATATTAATTTCAACTGGGCAAATATCAGATCTATTAACACTACTCCAAAGAATGCTCCACTGTAACCCACATAATAGTCTACAGAATCCTTTCCAGTGAAATGAAAAGTGAGGCACACGTAAAAATAAACAAATCTGAAAAAAGAATAGTGCAAGCTAAACACTTCCGCACTGTCCTGTATTAAGACAACTTCTTCAGAGCAAACAATTATCAATTAAAATTCAACACCTGATAAACAATTGTAAAAAAACATGGGATGATAAGCCAGACAAGCTAATGGTAAGGCCATTGCCAATTTTTGTACGCAGTAACATACATTTTCAATATGATGACTGAAGTTAGTATAAAAGTAGAATTAAAATGTTAAAAAATGATACAATACAAAGTGACTGCAATATGTGTCACAGCTAAATGTAACATTTTAATTTGTAGAGCAGTGGCAGATAAAAAATAAAGGTGTCTAAAATGTAAAAAATAACAAAAGTACCCTTAGTAACATCTTAAAGGTGTTTTAATAAAATTCTGTTTGGCTGGCATTAGGAGTGTGTGTTTTTGTTTTTATTGTAACTGCTTCACTTAACTCTGGCAAGGCAACAAGATGATTCATCAGACAGCTGTCAAGAAAAGAACAGAATTAGAAACACAGTGGTGAATTTAAAGTACAAGAACGTATACTGTATAATATTATGTAGGAAAATACTTTCAAACATTAAGGATGAAATGTCATTGAAAAGAAGGCAAGTGTGCACATTACATACATATACTCAGGACAAGAGCAATTAAGTCAAAAGCTGAGGACATGTATTTGTAAAAGATAAGAAGTTAATGATCCTTTTCAAATGTGACTACTGGAACCAGGACGGTAAATCATGTTGTATTAGAATCATTTGGCTTGTGAGAAATTGGACATGGTGAAGCATATTCACACAATGTACAATCACAGAGAACTTTGGGAAGTAATAGTCACAGTAACATCTCATATACTGCAAACAGAGAGATGGGATCATGTCAGACTATGCTGATTTATTTATACACTTGGGTAACTTGCCAATAGAGTATCAAATTCAGATCAGTTTAGACAATATGAAAGAAAAACATGATTCTAGGAAATTGCCAGAAGCTGTAAGGAGTAGAAATAAGCAGGGGACTGCATTAACAAAGACACAGGCAAAAGAATGGATGAACTGAACGGTCACTGCTGTGAAGCAGGACAAGACGTTTACCATCTGTAGTAATTCACAAGACATGACAAAGTATTAAATGAGAGAGTAAAAGTAGTCTTAACTATGTCAAACACGAAGCTCTCTTCACTGTCACACACAAACCAAAGATAATAGCAAAGGATGCTAGATGAAAAAAGTTCCAAAGTATGTACTTTTAATACACTTTTAGGAAATTAAAGATTCCTGAGACTTCTGTTAAATACTTAAACAGCATCAGAAACATTTCTAGCAGCAGTTGGTCAAGTCAGTAACGGTTTATAAGATACTGAGCATGCAAATAATTAGCTGATAATGTGGGATCAGACACAAGAATAACATGGCAACAGACTGAGATATCCACAGAACAGACATTAAGGCACAATAAATTTATTTCTAGGAGTCAACAAAGCTGTCCTAGTAACAACATGGGAAATGACACTGATTTTATGAACTTTATGCAATTATCTTAACAGAAATTGATTTTACTTTATATCTAATAAAATGTTGATTTATTTTGGTATTTTATCCAGTATCTGTGTTTCTCAGTTTAAAAATTATAAACTATTTTTTATTTGTATTTTTAAAGAAGGTTTCTGAATTTGGTGTTAGACGATAGTAAGGTAGCTATACGGTCTTTCTGGCATGCCTTGCAAACATGAAATTGAAATAAATACTGCTGTACATCCCCTTGAAACTATTGCTAACATCCATTTGGAATTTACTAAAGATTTCCAGTTGTGTGAATAAAGACAGACCTACAGGGAATCTGAAGCATGTGAAATATGACACACTGCTGAATGTCTTGGAGAATGCTACATGATCCATGCCTGAAATTGCTGTATTTGTCATAAACACTCAAACTGATCATTATTGGTTTAATTTTCTGGTTAAAAATACTGACAATTCAGACTGCACTACCTTGGGGATTTCTCTTGTCCTGAGGCATACTTCTCAAATGTCTTTGATTTCACAGAATGTCCCTGATTTTGCCTTATACTGTGGTCTGTTCCTCATAAGATTTGTAGTTTTCTGGCAAGTAATTGAGGACTGAAGTACTAAAGGACAGACACTTGATTACACACTTCATATCTCTGAGAAAATGCAGACTAATGCAAAACCTGTTTTTCAATCAACTTCCCAACCTTTTAATAGCAACAGTTAGACTCTCTCCCTGATTTTGGACCGTTACAACTCCCCCCCCCTTATTTTTTGATTTTTTGTTTTTAAACAAGAAACATCTTTATTAAATTATCACGTATGACATAGGCAATCATACATTGATATAAATGAAAACAAACCAAAGTGACATAATTTTAGTTACAAACATTACATATCACTTATAATTTATCAAGTCACTGTCAGTCAAACATTACATAGCTCATTCAAATTCTACCTTCTTTTAAACCTTGTTCGCTTTTGCATGTATTGTTCCCACAATTCCCATTTTTTCTCTGTAATTTGCTCCAACCCTTTTCAAAGATTCCAAATACAGTTGTTTTATCTCTGTTACTATATTCACTACTAGTGCAGTTGGTTTAGACACTGATTTCCTTTTTCTAGTAATTGCTTTCTTGCAACCACCATAATTAGACTCAGCAACGCCACACTATGTCTAGACAACTCTGATTCTATATGATCTTTCAAAAAAAATAATTTCCTTTGTTACATCAAATTGCTTACCCAGTATCTCTGACAGCGGTGCATGCACACTCCCAGAAAATATGTTCCCAATGACTTCTTTCTTCCCAACTACACCTCCAACATTTCCTGTCTACCTGAGGAAATTTTTTTTGGATTATACTTATGTAAAGTACCTAGAACGCAAAGATCCTAAATCTTCTAGACTTTGCTGCATATTTGGGAGAAATACATATATCCCCCATTGTTTCTTTGTGAATTGCTTATCCAATCTCTCTTCCCAATCCTTTCTAACCTCCTCTGATTGATTATTATAGTTATTGTGCAATATTTTGCATGCTCAATAATTATTCCTTTTTTAATAGCCACTTCTGTTCTAGATTCTACTAAAAGCTCTACCAGTTCTGGTCTTCGGCTTAGAATCCCCTATTTCTTTCTCTTTGCCTATACTCTGATACCAGTCTTTGATAGGAAGACAATCTCTAGTCAGCAGTGCAAATAAATTCTTGGCCTCTTCCCATTCTCTTACCTTTCCCTCTCTAATTATTTTCTCCCAATACCTTGGATCTTTTGCCAGTTTCCTCCAATAAATTCCAGCCCCCTCTGGCCTATTGTTTGTATCCCTAATTGCAGTCATCCCTATTGGCAGAATCTCCTTTCTCCATTTCCATGTTGGCTTCATTTTTAGAATACTTTCTACTACTTTATAAATATAATATTCTGTAAGGTTATTGTTATTCTATTTGAGGATCTGCATCCAAAATCCAAGCCTCCCCTTGTTTCTTGAGCTTCTCACTGTTTCATCATCATCCATTTCCACTATGAATTAATAGTTTGTGCTTGTGCTATGTATAGAAGCCTTAACTGTATAGCTCTGAAATACCCTTCAAATTGGGTAATCCCAAACCACCTTGTTCTTTTGGAAGAATCAGCCTATCCCACTTGACTATTGTTGTCTTCCCCTCCCAGATAAAATCCTTTGTTAATTGCTATCCACAACTTCTCCTCTGGTTGATAAAAATATGCCTGACTTGTGTATAAAACTAAAGGGACTAAAATCATTTTAACTGCTTGTATCCTACTCTTCATATCCACATAACAGTGCTTCCAATTTCTCAGTTCTGGTATTATCTTTTGTTTAGTCTCTTCCCACATATCCTTAGCTGCCACACAAGAATCATTTTCAGTCTATACTCCTAAGTACTTCATTTCATCATGCCCCCATAAATATGAATATTGCTGAACCAATTTGTGTATGGGTACATAATTTAAAGCAATTGCCTTTGATTTAGCTTCATTAATTTTGTATCCTGAAAAAAATCTGAAAGTGCCTCTAAATGTTCTACAACACTGAAATGTACTTTTCTGGTTTTATCAGGTATAAAATATCATATGCAGCTTTTCTTGACTACCATACCAATTATATCCTTGCATTTCTCTTTCCCTTATTTTCTTTACCAGAGGTTCTAAATATAATGCAAATAAAAAAGGGAAAGAGGACATCCTTGTCTGGCTCCTCTGCTCAAACAGAAATTATCAGAGAAGAATCCATCCACTGTAATTTTCACTTCCAATCACTCATATATCCACCTAATCAATCTTATAATTTTATCAGGGAATACAAATGCTTCTACTGCCCTAGTTATAAATTCCCACTTACTCTGCATCAAAACCTACGAACAAGAGTCTATTTTTTTTATATTCTACTTCCCATTAGATCATCAATGTTCTGTTGTCAAATGTTTGCTTCCCCTCCACAAAACTACAATGATCCATATCTATCAATTTTGGCATCATCTTTGCCATTCTTTTAGCCATCATAGACATAAACAGTTTATAATCATGGTTTAGGATTGAAATGAGCCAGTATGAAGCTGGATCTGATGGATATTTACCCTCTCTAGGTATTACAGCCACCACCACTTTTTTCTAGGATGTTGGTGCCTCTTCTCTTCTTAAAATGCTGTTAAACAAAGCCCTCCAGATCTTTATGAGTTTTTTCCCCTCCTAGCTTCCAAACTTCCACAGGAATACCATCTATTCCTGTGGACTTTCTTGTAGATTGTTTATACATCAGCATTTTTATCTCATCTCCTCTTATCCTAACCATTAGTAATTGAGCCTCATCTACCTCTAACCTTGGCATATTTAATTTTTCCATAACCATTTCCAGTTGAACCTTTTCTTGATTTCCATATTTCTCTTCTTTATACAGACTTTCAGAAAATATCTGAAATACTTCTACTACCTCTACAGGATCTCTTGTCATCTTCTTTGTTATAGGCTCCCTAAGCTTGGTGAAAACCCTTTCGACTTTCAGTTGCCTGAGTCATGCTAAAAGTTGTGCTCTGCAGTTATTAAAAACAGTTGCTTAACAGCAATCTTTCTAAACTCATGCATATTATCGAGGTACTCCCGTATTTTCTGTTTAGCATTCTACAAATGCTCCTTTTCTTGTTCTGTGAAATCCTCCCTATTCTGTAGTACTTTAATATTTCTCATTCTCACTAAGTCTTGCTACTTCTCTCTTTCATTTCCACCCTATTTTTAAGCTCCACTTTAATTTTATCGTACCCCCTAGCTATATTTTTAGAAGAAATTTCTATCTTTAATAACGCCCAAATAATTCCTAAATTCTTCTCTTTTCAACAGACAGATGGGAAATCGCCAGTGTCTCCTTTTTGTTTCATTACCCTGCATTTTTATTTTAGTTATTATTGGTGCATGATATGAAATACTTATGGGATGTGTATCAAAACCTTCAATTAAATGAAAATGTTCCTGTGAAAAAAGAAGTTATAGTCTAACCATAACATTCCATGTGTGTTGTCCAATTCGTCCTTTATTCTCACTTGTGGGTCAGATCAGTCTCGGCCAATTTTCCAGCTCGAGGTCTTCAGCAAAGTTTGTGGGCTGCATTTTTACCAATAATCCCTACCCCTGATCACCTCAGATCTTGTTAGCCCGCCCAAAGATGCATAAAGAAGAGTTACATGGTAACTATTTGCAACTGTTTTGAAATATATATATATATATATATATATATATATATATATATATATATATATATATATATATATATTTATATGAGTGTGTGTGTGTTTGTGTATGTATCTGCTCCCCTGAAATGGAAAGGAGTGAAAGAAGATATTCTCTGAGGCTATATGTGTATGTGTGTGTAGATGTACATATATATATATATATATATATATATATATATATATATATATATATATATATATATATATCCCTATTGTAATCTTATCTGCCGCTAGTGTACCAGGAGTCCAGGAGTCCAGGCAGGGGGAGAAGGGAGGGTTGTGAGAATAAAGGATGAGATGGCCAACACACATGGAACGTATAACTTCTGTGATGTTGTCAATCTCGTCTTTATTCTCACTTGTAGGACTGTGTCCCTAGCAACAAAACTCTTGGGTGGCTTAAGGAAGAATATTCATCAGGACCATAGAAACAAAGGCTGCTCTACTCCTGGGGGCCAAATCTACTTTGTAATGAGTGATGAAAGTATGAGGTCTGGCCAAAGTAGCTGCAGCACATATATTATCCAGAGGTAGTCTGGCCTTGGAAAGCTGCAGAGGTGACAGCAGATCTAGTAGAGTGTGCTTTAGCACCATTTGGAAGGTCTTGTTATTAGAATTGTAAATATAGGATATACAAGATGTTAGCCATTTGGATAATGTGACCTTAGAAACTGGGTAGCCTTTCCTTGCATCTGAGAATGAAACAAAACGTTGGTCTGATTTTCTGAATTCTGAGGTCATGTGCAAACAAAAGCATAATTGTCTATGAACATCAAGTAAGTGCAAAGAATATTCTCCGTTATTGTGAAAGTTGGAGAAGAAAACTGGAAGGTCAATAGATTGGTTGTGGGTATTTTTTGTAACCACCTTGGGTAGGAAAGGTGGATTCATGCACAACGACACCCTATCTTTGTGAAAGGTTAGGTATGGAGGTTTTATGGACAAAGCTTGTAATTCAGATACCATTCTAGCAGAAGTAATTGCCACCATGAACAAGAGTTTTCCATGAGAAATACTTCATATTGCATGTGACAGAAGGCTCGAATGGACGATGTATAATATTACTCAAAATGAAATATAGATCCCAAGGAGGTACTGGGTGTTTACAGGGAGGCCTTAACATGACAGTCGGATGGATTCACGAAGCCTCCGTGTAAGAGTTAGCAAGTCTTACACGGAGGCTGCAGTTAAACGGGGTGATGTCAGCATGCCATGCATATTCATGAGGGCATGCTGAATCACACCCTAGGCTAACACGGTCTGTGTAGCAATGTAGGGGGTGTGTCCACATGGCGAGTCCTGCAAAGGGACACGTCCCCAGAAGAATCACAGTCCCAAAAGGAAACTCCCACAAGTAAGTCCGCAGAAATGTCAAGAAACAAAACAGCACACATGCCCCCACAGACTATTAACCCAACTGAAATGTAAAACTTAAAAATGAACAGTTTAATTTTTTTTAATTTCAAAAATGTTTGCCCATAATTGCGCTCATTTGCGCGGGTGTGCCCTTCGCTCAGCCACAGTTAGCAGTCATTGGAAAAGCATATAAGATCTAAATATGCAAAATAAGCCAAGTAGCAATAGCGTAGTGGTAGAGACATCGGCCAAAGAGAAGGTAGGCACGGATCAAGCCCCAACAACATCATTTTTTTTTTTTAGTGAAATAAGCACGAAACAATACCCTGACATATATGTATATATATACAATTATAATTTAAGTAAAATGCCATGAAATGGGCCATGTTTTTATGAAGAAATCTGACACAATAAAAAAATAAAATAGTTTATAAGTGCCCATAGCGGAGCAGCGCTCTAGCAAGCTGAGTATGTCTGCCCGTAGGTGACCAGTGGTTTAACAGGTGTAATATGAGTGCCCGTTGTTGAGGAGCGCTGCAACATGCTGAAACTGTGTGCCCATAGTTGCGCAACATTTCTCACAGCGTAATATGTGTGCTCATGGCCAAATACCGCGTTAACCAGCGTAACCCGTTTGCACGGAGCTGCGCAGCGCGCCAACCGGCTTACCGGCGGGCAACGTTGAGCAACCTGTATCAAAGCCGCCTTTAAACAGACACACCTCCTAGCCTGTCTAGACAGTAGTAAAATAAAAAAAGCAATGCCCAGGCTCGAACCCAGGATACTGTGCATCATAGTCAAAGTACTGAACCACAAAGCCATGACAGCTGTACTGAAAAATGCAGTATTAGCATATATATAGGAATGAATGGAAATAGAAGCATGACAAAGCAGGTTTTGTGAAGCTGATACAATTCCAAAATGCCCAATCACAGATAAGTGCGGGAAAAATGGCATATATAAGCCCCATAGGCGGGAATACACAGCATAACTGATTGAGGAACCTATTTGCAGTCAGGATGGTAGGTGTAGGAGAGGGTAGTCGCTTCCGAGCACAGAGGTGGGGTGTTGAGGAGTCCAAATACATGGTTGGCTCCTAGTCCACGATCATGAGGCTCAACTCATGCAGGGCCAGGTTCTGTGGGGTGCGTATAAGGCAGAGGTGTGGGACCGGTTGGCACATGATCTCACCAGTGCCACAGGCATACCAAGGACTGGTGAACAGGTCTGTCATCACCATGCGGACCTGAAGAGACGGAAGCAGGACCAACTGAACCGTTGGATCCAGGAGGCCCGGCAAATGCCCAACGCCCCACTACTGAGTAAGTATCCATGTAATTATATATGTAAGGAATTATCCTAGCTGATATTATGGAGATGTATGTTCCAATATTACTTCATTTATATTACAGCTGCAGGTGTGTGTTCTGCAAATCGGCGAGCCTATGGTGATAGGCTGGAGCGGTTGCGCCACCAGGCAGGTTAGTAATTATATTTCTGTAATTGTTATACAATATAAGTGAGACAGCTTGTAAAAGAGTTCAGTGTTGTTAGACATTAATAAAGTTCAAATAACACTAGAAGAAAGATTCTGCTAGTACTGTATGATTAGATAAGTGATGCAGCCTGTAATCCAGAAGTAAAAATTAAACAAGTCTGAAATAGAGATTTCCCACCTGTATTGTAATATCAGATAACCTGCTGCAGCCTGAAAATTACTGATAAACAAGCTAAAGACAATAGACATGTGTCAAATACATCTCCTTTGAAAATCTGCCATATGAAACAAGTGAGTCTGTTGGAAAGGATTGTTGTAACCAAGTATGACATGTTAATAATGTCTAGAATAAAGTACCATCTTGAATTGTAAAAATAAAACAAGTGAGAGTGTGAGAAAGAGGTATGAATCGACCAAGAAAGCTGTTATAACTTCTGAATAAAGTATACTGCAGTCAATACATAATGAAATGAATGAGACAGCCACAACCAAACAGTGAAATGTTTGAAATAAAGTACTGAAGCTGGGATGTGTCTGTCCCACAATTTGGATATGTTGCTGTACCCTTGCAATATGGAGATAGTATGGTTGTATGAAATAATGAACATCCACAGTTGTCTAGAGCCATATAAATGAAATGTAGCAGGATGCTGTACCTGAACACAGCCAGATATGAACGTGTATGAATAAAAATGCAATGTATATTAATGTAGCAGTAACAGTCCCATCACCAACATTCCTAAGGTTACATATAGGAAACTGTACTAAGACCTGTAGGGTATATATATCTGCAGCTACTAGAGATGTACAGCATATGTATAGGTAGTTGAAGTTGTTAATGAAATATTTCTTCACCCTAACCTATATTCACAAATAATGCAATTCCACAACAAACTGGGTATGTATATTCACAATGAATTCCTATGGACATTTGTCCTGTTGATTCAAACATATTTGCACGTACGTTGCTCCATGTGCCCTGTTCACATATCCAAACCTGATGGCCTGTTGTCATCAATCAACCCTGCATGCTGTTGGATTGTGTACTGTTGTTCAAAATATGCATGTGTTATGCTTGCTGTTCAATGTTTGGAATTCATGGGTGTTTGGTTAATGGGAATACTGATGCATGCTGCTACAACTAATTTTGAATGGTATTGTTTACTAACCCAAAATGTCATAAAATATTGCTAAACATAGGACAACAGGGAAGGCTGGTTCCAGCGGACCCACCTCTCCCACCACAGCTGGCGGGTGCACCTGGCACTAGTGCCCAGGCCGGAACCTCCTCCGGTGGCCCTGTGCCACCTTTGGGTGGAAGCGCTGCAGGGGATGGGGCTCGTCCCCCCTCTGCAAGCATGGCTGGAGGAGCACTTCCACTCACCCAACAAAGTGTCCGGTCTGTGGTGCGTAGCGAGATCAGGCAGTCTGTGCTTGAACCCCTACGCCAGCTTGAGGCACGGGTGGTGCAACTCACGGATGTGCCTGCTGCCCATCCTACACAGCCCCCAGCACAGCCCCATCCTGGGCAGTGAAGGCGCAGTGGCAACTGCCCATGGGTGGGGATCTCAGTTCCACTGTTGCCATCTGTGGGCTCATGGGCTCCCGATATCCAAACATCCGTCCCCATCAATTGTGTCCCCCCCACATGTGTCATACTCCGCCCCTGTATGTGTCTTGTTTGTCTTGTTTGTTAACCTCCCCTACCTACCTCCCCAAATATACCTACTTCCTGTACCTCACATTCCACTCTCACCTGAAAAAAAATAAAAAAAGGCCACTCTGTTCCCGCAAAAAAATTACACCCCAAACATAGCTGCCCATTTTGCAGAAATGTCCGCTGGACATGTGAAGTGGTAATTACAATTGGCTGTACAACATATTTTGTTGTCCTCACCCCTCTCTCAGGGGTGGAAGGTTTCAAATTTCACACCAAATTACAGACATATGCACAGCTGTTGCTGATAAAGAAATGGGCAGCTATGGGCCTTTCCTACATCCTTCCTGCAAATGCTGAGCTTGTTTTCCTACTGTCCTACCCTCTTTGTGCCCCCTTTTTCACCACTTTCCTATCGCCCCATTTTCTTTTCTTTCAAAGAAATTAGCACGGGTGTGTGCAACAGTAAGCGCTTTTAAGCGGTTGTAAGCAGGTGTGCGCTTAGCTAAGCATGTGTGCGCGAAGCTAAGCAGCACTGCGCATGCGTGAGCTCCGCGCAAACCAGCGCTAACCCGCTTACAACTGCTTAAAAGTGCCTTGGTCACTCTGAATGACAAGGCATGTATTCTGCTCAGCAGCAAAATAAAATTCCTCTGTCAGTCTCGAACCCAGGACCTTGGAAACACTAGTCTGCATGACTTACCACTAAGCCATGACTGATATACAAGAACTTTCTGCTGAAAGCAATATATTATAAAATAGTAGGACTGAATTTAAAGGGAATATAGGAAGGCTATTACACAAATCTTTTCTTGTATCTTTACTGGCAATTCTTGTGGATTTGTATAACATTAGTGTGAGAAGAGAAACAGCCATGCTAGTCGGTAGCTAGTAGGTAATAATGTGACAGTAGCATTTTGCAAACCACACACACTATCAGAGCAGGATAAACACTGCCATATTTGAACAGGTAAGAGGCCAGACCTCGCAAATGTCACTGATTTACAGGGATGTCCCTTATTTGAAAACAAATGTTAACTGTGCCCCACTGACTCCCTGTGAAATGTACTAACAGTAGGCAGAAATGTGTTTTATCCCACGTAATGGTAACTGTCAACTACTGAAAGTATGCACTACTTGCATGTCAGAAATGGTGTATTAATACACATGCTCAAAATACCCCACAGTCACAACTGCAGATTATCTGAAATATATCATGGGTGTACCCCACTGATATGAACCATTCCCTGAGGCTGATAAAAGATACACCTAAGAGCATCTGAGGCCTGCAAGTTTCACAAACTCACAAGCATATCATTCTGGCTGCTGTCACACACTCTGTGAATAGCTGTAGAATAGCTTCCACAAGCACACCCACATGTAGGTGTACAACCCACAAATATCAAAGGAGGTATCCAACTAATAACATAAGGACAGTATAGCAGTGTACAAGCACTGCATGTGCCTGCTATCCATAACTGTTAGTACAAAGTACAAGGCACCACTACTGCTCAGCAGCAAAATAAAATACCCTTGTAGGTGTCAAGCCCCACACCTTGGCCAGACTAGACTGCATGCAGTACCACCAAACCACAACAAACATATAAGGAATTGCTGCTGAAAGAAATATAGCAAGCATTACAAGGAGTGAATGTGAATGGAAAATAGGAAAGCCATAGCAACACATTCCAGTAAAGACACCTAGCAGGCATTCAAGGAGTGAATGTAAAGGCCAAATAGTGAAGCCATAGCAACAAATTGCAAGAGCCACTGCTGTAAACCAGTTACTCCACAAGTCCCACAGGAAAGCACATACTCCCATTTAAACAGTATTAGTATTATTAGTTGTCAGTTAACATACACACTGAGAAGAATAAACTGGAGGAAGCAATAGTCAGGTGTCAGTACAACATGCATGTCAATGCCCACAACACAGCCTGAAATATGAGAGACATACCAACCTTTACACTCACACAACAGTGTCCACAGCATACCAACATGGTCCCCACCTTGAAAATCTGAAAGGGCTATGCCTACCTAACCTAACATTTTATAGCACTGTCCTGAAATCACAGTGAGAACTGCAATTACCACACAGCAGGCTGCATGCAATTAGCAAATACTGGCTAACAATTGGTGCAGAGGCCA